>NW_028237822.1:600000-890322 GCF_034619465.1 Leptosomus discolor
CCAACACACGTCCCGACGTAGAGCGCAACACACGTCCCGACGTAGAGCCCAACACACGTCCCGACGTAGAGCCCAACACACGTCCCGACGTAGAGCCCAACACACGTCCCGACGTAGAGCCCAACATACGTCCCGACCTAGAGCCCAACACACGTCCCGACCTAGAGCCCAACACACGTCCCGACCTAGAGCCCAACACACGTCCCGACCTAGAGCCCAACACACGTCCCGACCTAGAGCCCAACACACGTCCCGACCTAGAGCCCAACACACGTCCCGACCTAGAGCCCAACACACGTCCCGACGCAGAGCGGAAAGTAAGCTAAATCCTGAGGTAGAGCCCAACACACGTCCCCACGTAGAGCTGAAAGTAAGCTAAATCCTGAGGTAGAGCCCAACACACGTCCCGACCTAGAGCCCAACACACGTCCCGACGTAGAGCCCAACACACGTCCCGACGTAGAGCCCAACGCACGTCCCGACGTAGAGCCCAACGCACGTCCCGACGTAGAGCCCAACGCACGTCCCGACGTAGAGCCCAACGCACGTCCCGACGTAGAGCCCAACGCACGTCCCGACCTAGAGCCCAACGCACGTCCCGACCTAGAGCCCAACGCACGTCCCGACCTAGAGCCCAACACACGTCCCGACCTAGAGCCCAACACACGTCCCGACCTAGAGCCCAACACACGTCCCGACGCAGAGCGGAAAGTAAGCTAAATCCCGAGGTAGAGCCCAACACACGTCCCGATGTAGAGCCCAACACACGTCCCGATGTAGAGCCCAACACACGTCCCGACGTAGACCTGAAAGTAAGCTAAATCCTGAGGTAGAGCCCAACGCACGTCCCGACGCAGAGCCCAACACACGTCCCGACGCAGAGCCCCACACACGTCCCGACGCAGAGCCCCACACACGTCCCGACGCAGAGCCCAACACACGTCCCGACGCAGAGCCCAACACACGTCCCGACGCAGAGCCCAACACACGTCCCGACGTAGAGCTGAAAGTAAGCTAAATCCCGACGTAGAGCTGGAAGTAAGCTAAATCCCGACGTAGAGCTGGAAGTAAGCTAAATCCCGACGTAGAGCCCAACACACGTCCCGACGTAGAGCCCAACACACGTCCCGACGTAGAGCCCAACACACGTCCCGACGTAGAGCCCAACACACGTCCCGACGTAGAGCCCAACACACGTCCCGACGTAGAGCCCAACACACGTCCCGACGTAGAGCCCAACACACGTCCCGACCTAGAGCCCAACACACGTCCCGACCTAGAGCCCAACACACGTCCCGACCTAGAGCCCAACACACGTCCCGACCTAGAGCCCAACACACGTCCCGACCTAGAGCCCAACACACGTCCCGACCTAGAGCCCAACACACGTCCCGACGCAGAGCGGAAAGTAAGCTAAATCCTGAGGTAGAGCCCAACACACGTCCCGACGTAGAGTCCAACGCACGTCCCGACGCAGAGCCCAACGCACGTCCCGACGCAGAGCCCAACACACGTCCCGACGCAGAGCCCAACACACGTCCCGACGCAGAGCCCAACACACGTCCCGACGTAGAGCCCAACACACGTCCCGACGTAGAGCTGAAAGTAAGCTATATCCTGACAAAGAGCCCAACGCAGGTCGCGACGTAGAGCCCAACGCAGGTCGCGACGTAGAGCTCAACGCAGATCGCGACGTAGAGCCCAACGCAGGTCGCGACGTAGAGCCCAACGCACGTCCCGACGTAGAGCTGAAAGTAAGCTAAATCCTGAGGTAGAGCCCAACGCACGTCCCGACGTAGAGCCCAACGCACGTCCCGACGTAGAGCCCAACGCACGTCCCGACGTAGAGCCCAAGGCACGTCCCGACGTAGAGCCCAACGCACGTCCCGACGTAGAGCCCAACGCACGTCCCGACGTAGAGCCCAACGCACGTCCCGACGTAGAGCCCAACGCACGTCCCGACGCAGAGCCCAACGCACGTCCCGACGTAGAGCTGAAAGTAAGCTAAATCCTGATGTAGAGCCCAACGCACGTCCCGACGTAGAGCCCAACGCACGTCCCGACGTAGAGCCCAACGCACGTCCCGACGTAGAGCCCAACGCACGTCCCGACGTAGAGCCCAACGCACGTCCCGACGTAGAGCCCAACGCACGTCCCGACGTAGAGCCCAACGCACGTCCCGACGTAGAGCCCAACGCACGTCCCGACGTAGAGCCCAAAGTAAGCTAAATCCTGACGTAGAGCCCAACGCAGGTCCCGACGTAGAGCCCAACGCAGGTCCCGACGTAGAGCCCAACGCACGTCCCGACGTAGAGCCCAACGCACGTCCCGACGTAGAGCCCAACGCACGTCCCGACGTAGAGCCCAACGCACGTCCCGACGTAGAGCCCAAAGTAAGCTAAATCCTGATGTAGAGCCCAACGCAGGTCCCGACGTAGAGCCCAACGCAGGTCCCGACGTAGAGCCCAACGCACGTCCCGACGTAGAGCCCAACGCACGTCCCGACGTAGAGCCCAACGCACGTCCCGACGTAGAGCCCAACGCACGTCCCGACGTAGAGCCCAACGCACGTCCCGACGTAGAGCTGAAAGTAAGCTAAATCCTGATGTAGAGCCCAACGCAGGTCCCGACGTAGAGCCCAACGCAGGTCCCGACGTAGAGCCCAACGCACGTCCCGACGTAGAGCCCAACGCACGTCCCGACGTAGAGCCCAACGCACGTCCCGACGTAGAGCCCAACGCACGTCCCGACGTAGAGCTTAAAGTAAGCTAAATCCCGACGTAGAGCCCAACGCACGTCCCGACGTAGAGCCCAACGCACGTCCCGACGTAGAGCCCAACGCACGTCCCGACGTAGAGCCCAACGCACGTCCCGACGTAGAGCTGAAAGTAAGCTAAATTCTGATGTAGAGCCCAACGCAGGTCCCGACGTAGAGCCCAACGCAGGTCCCGACGTAGAGCCCAACGCAGGTCCCGACGTAGAGCCCAACGCACGTCCCGACGTAGAGCCCAACGCACGTCCCGACGTAGAGCCCAACGCACGTCCCGACGTAGAGCCCAACGCACGTCCCGACGTAGAGCCCAACGCACGTCCCGACGTAGAGCTGAAAGTAAGCTAAATCCTGATGTAGAGCCCAACGCAGGTCCAGACGTAGAGCCCAACGCACGTCCCGACGTAGAGCCCAACGCACGTCCCGACGCAGAGCCCAACGCACGTCCCGACGTAGAGCTGAAAGTAAGCTAACTCCCGACGTAGAGCCCCACACACGTCCCGACGTAGAGCCCAACACAAGTCCCGACGTAGAGCCCCACACACGTCCCGACGTAGAGCCCAACACACGTCCCGACGTAGAGCCCAACACACGTCCCGACGTAGAGCCCAACACACGTCCCGACGTAGAGCCCAACACACGTCCCGACGTAGAGCCCAACACACGTCCCGACGTAGAGCCCAACACACGTCCCGACGTAGAGCCCAACACACGTCCCGACGTAGAGCTGAAAGTAAGCTAAATCCTGATGTAGAGCCCAACACACGTCCCGACGTAGAGCTGAAAGTAAGCTAAATCCTGATGTAGAGCCCAACACACGTCCCGACGTAGAGCTGAAAGTAAGCTAAATCCTGATGTAGAGCCCAACACACGTCCCGACGTAGAGCTGAAAGTAAGCTAAATCCTGATGTAGAGCCCAACACACGTCCCGACGTAGAGCCCAACGCACGTCCCGACGTAGAGCCCAACGCACGTCCCGACGTAGAGCCCAACGCACGTCCCGACGTAGAGCCCAACGCACGTCCCGACGTAGAGCCCAAAGTAAGCTAAATCCTGATGTAGAGCCCAACGCAGGTCCCGACGTAGAGCCCAACGCAGGTCCCGACGTAGAGCCCAACGCACGTCCCGACGTAGAGCCCAACGCACGTCCCGACGTAGAGCCCAACGCACGTCCCGACGTAGAGCCCAACGCACGTCCCGACGTAGAGCCCAACGCACGTCCCGACGTAGAGCTGAAAGTAAGCTAAATCCTGATGTAGAGCCCAACGCAGGTCCCGACGTAGAGCCCAACGCACGTCCCGACGTAGAGCCCAACGCACGTCCCGACGTAGAGCCCAACGCACGTCCCGACGTAGAGCTTAAAGTAAGCTAAATCCCGACGTAGAGCCCAACGCACGTCCCGACGTAGAGCCCAACGCACGTCCCGACGTAGAGCCCAACGCACGTCCCGACGTAGAGCCCAACGCACGTCCCGACGTAGAGCCCAACGCACGTCCCGACGTAGAGCCCAACGCACGTCCCGACGTAGAGCCCAACGCACGTCCCGACGTAGAGCTGAAAGTAAGCTAAATCCTGATGTAGAGCCCAACGCAGGTCCCGACGTAGAGCCCAACGCAGGTCCCGACGTAGAGCCCAACGCACGTCCCGACGTAGAGCCCAACGCACGTCCCGACGTAGAGCCCAACGCACGTCCCGACGTAGAGCCCAAAGCACGTCCCGACGTAGAGCCCAACGCACGTCCCGACGTAGAGCCCAACGCACGTCCCGACGTAGAGCCCAACGCACGTCCCGACGTAGAGCCCAACGCACGTCCCGACGTAGAGCCCAACGCACGTCCCGACGTAGAGCTGAAAGTAAGCTAAATCCTGATGTAGAGCCCAACGCAGGTCCAGACGTAGAGCCCAACGCACGTCCCGACGTAGAGCCCAACGCACGTCCCGACGCAGAGCCCAACGCACGTCCCGACGTAGAGCTGAAAGTAAGCTAACTCCCGACGTAGAGCCCCACACACGTCCCGACGTAGAGCCCAACACACGTCCCGACGTAGAGCCCAACACACGTCCCGACGTAGAGCCCAACACACGTCCCGACGTAGAGCCCAACACACGTCCCGACGTAGAGCCCAACACACGTCCCGACGTAGAGCCCAACACACGTCCCGACGTAGAGCTGAAAGTAAGCTAAATCCTGATGTAGAGCCCAACACACGTCCCGACGTAGAGCTGAAAGTAAGCTAAATCCTGATGTAGAGCCCAACACACGTCCCGACGTAGAGCTGAAAGTAAGCTAAATCCTGATGTAGAGCCCAACACACGTCCCGACGTAGAGCCCAACACACGTCCCGACGTAGAGCCCAACACACGTCCCGACGTAGAGCCCAACACACGTCCCGACGTAGAGCCCAACACACGTCCCGACGTAGAGCCCAACACAGGTCCCGACGTAGAGCCCAACACAGGTCCCGACGTAGAGCCCAACACACGTCCCGACGTAGAGCCCAACACACGTCCCGACGTAGAGCCCAACACACGTCCCGACGCAGAGCCCCACACACGTCCCGACTCAGAGCCCAACACACGTCCCGACGCAGAGCCAAACACACGTCCCGACGTAGAGCCCAACACACGTTCCGATGTAGAGCTGAAAGTAAGCTAAATCATGATGTAGAGCCCAACACACGTCCCGACACAGAGCCCAACACACGTCCCGACGTAGAGCCCAACACACGTCCCGACGCAGAGCGGAAAGTAGGCTTAATCCTGAGGTAGAGCCCAACACATGTCCCGACGCAGAGCGGAAAGTAAGCTAAATCCTGAGGTAGAGCCCAACACACGTCCCGACGCAGAGCGGAAAGTAAGCTAAATCCTGAGGTAGAGCCCAACACACGTCCCGACGCAGAGCGGAAAGTAAGCTAAATCCTGAGGTAGAGCCCAACACACGTCCCGACGCAGAGCGGAAAGTAAGCTAAATCCTGAGGTAGAGCCCAACACACGTCCCCACGTAGAGCTGAAAGTAAGCTAAACCCTGAGGTAGAGCCCAACACACGTCCCGACCTAGAGCCCAACACACGTCCCGACGTAGAGCCCAACACACGTCCCGACGCAGAGCCCAAATCACGTCCCGACGTAGAGCCCAACACACGTCCCGACTTAGAGCTGGAAGTAAGCTAAATCCCGACGTAGAGCCCAACACACGTCCCGACGTAGAGCCCAACACACGTCCCGACGTAGAGCCCAACACACGTCCCGACGTAGAGCCCAACACACGTCCCGACGTAGAGCCCAACACACGTCCCGACGTAGAGCCCAACACACGTCCCGACGTAGAGCCCAACACACGTCCCGACGTAGAGCCCAACACACGTCCCGACGTAGAGCCCAACACACGTCCCGACGTAGAGCCCAACACACGTCCCGACGTAGAGCCCAACACACGTCCCGACGTAGAGCCCAACACACGTCCCGACGTAGAGCCCAACACAGGTCCCGACCTAGAGCCCAACGCACGTCCCGACGTAGAGCTGAAAGTAAGCTAAATCCTGATGTAGAGCCCAACGCAGGTCCCGACGTAGAGCCCAACGCACGTCCCGACGTAGAGCCCAACGCACGTCCCGACGTAGAGCCCAACGCACGTCCCGACGTAGAGCTTAAAGTAAGCTAAATCCCGACGTAGAGCCCAACGCACGTCCCGACGTAGAGCCCAACGCACGTCCCGACGTAGAGCCCAACGCACGTCCCGACGTAGAGCCCAACGCACGTCCCGACGTAGAGCCCAACGCACGTCCCGACGTAGAGCCCAACGCACGTCCCGACGTAGAGCCCAACGCACGTCCCGACGTAGAGCCCAACGCACGTCCCGACGTAGAGCCCAACGCACGTCCCGACGTAGAGCCCAACGCACGTCCCGACGTAGAGCCCAACGCACGTCCCGACCTAGAGCCCAACGCACGTCCCGACGTAGAGCTGAAAGTAAGCTAAATCCTGATGTAGAGCCCAACGCAGGTCCCGACGTAGAGCCCAACGCACGTCCCGACGTAGAGCCCAACGCACGTCCCGACGTAGAGCCCAACGCACGTCCCGACGTAGAGCTTAAAGTAAGCTAAATCCCGACGTAGAGCCCAACGCACGTCCCGACGTAGAGCCCAACGCACGTCCCGACGTAGAGCCCAACGCACGTCCCGACGTAGAGCCCAACGCACGTCCCGACGTAGAGCCCAACGCACGTCCCGACGTAGAGCCCAACGCACGTCCCGACGTAGAGCCCAACGCACGTCCCGACGTAGAGCCCAACGCACGACCCGACGTAGAGCTGAAAGTAAGCTAAATCCTGATGTAGAGCCCAACGCAGGTCCCGACGTAGAGCCCAACGCAGGTCCCGACGTAGAGCCCAACGCACGTCCCGACGTAGAGCCCAACGCACGTCCCGACGTAGAGCCCAACGCACGTCCCGACGTAGAGCCCAACGCACGTCCCGACGTAGAGCCCAACGCACGTCCCGACGTAGAGCCCAACGCACGTCCCGACGTAGAGCCCAACGCACGTCCCGACGTAGAGCCCAACGCACGTCCCGACGTAGAGCTGAAAGTAAGCTAAATCCTGATGTAGAGCCCAACGCAGGTCCAGACGTAGAGCCCAACGCACGTCCCGACGTAGAGCCCAACGCACGTCCCGACGCAGAGCCCAACGCACGTCCCGAAGTAGAGCTGAAAGTAAGCTAACTCCCGACGTAGAGCCCCACACACGTCCCGACGTAGAGCCCAACACACGTCCCGACGTAGAGCCCAACACACGTCCCGACGTAGAGCCCAACACACGTCCCGACGTAGAGCCCAACACACGTCCCGACGTAGAGCCCAACACACGTCCCGACGTAGAGCCCAACACACGTCCCGACGTAGAGCTGAAAGTAAGCTAAATCCTGATGTAGAGCCCAACACACGTCCCGACGTAGAGCTGAAAGTAAGCTAAATCCTGATGTAGAGCCCAACACACGTCCCGACGTAGAGCTGAAAGTAAGCTAAATCCTGATGTAGAGCCCAACACACGTCCCGACGTAGAGCCCAACACACGTCCCGACGTAGAGCCCAACACACGTCCCGACGTAGAGCCCAACACACGTCCCGACGTAGAGCCCAACACACGTCCCGACGTAGAGCCCAACACACGTCCCGACGTAGAGCCCAACACAGGTCCCGACGTAGAGCCCAACACACGTCCCGACGTAGAGCCCAACACACGTCCCGACGTAGAGCCCAACACACGTCCCGACGCAGAGCCCCACACACGTCCCGACTCAGAGCCCAACACACGTCCCGACGCAGAGCCAAACACACGTCCCGACGTAGAGCCCAACACACGTTCCGATGTAGAGCTGAAAGTAAGCTAAATCATGATGTAGAGCCCAACACACGTCCCGACACAGAGCCCAACACACGTCCCGACGTAGAGCCCAACACACGTCCCGACGCAGAGCGGAAAGTAGGCTTAATCCTGAGGTAGAGCCCAACACATGTCCCGACGCAGAGCGGAAAGTAAGCTAAATCCTGAGGTAGAGCCCAACACACGTCCCGACGCAGAGCGGAAAGTAAGCTAAATCCTGAGGTAGAGCCCAACACACGTCCCGACGCAGAGCGGAAAGTAAGCTAAATCCTGAGGTAGAGCCCAACACACGTCCCGACGCAGAGCGGAAAGTAAGCTAAATCCTGAGGTAGAGCCCAACACACGTCCCCACGTAGAGCTGAAAGTAAGCTAAACCCTGAGGTAGAGCCCAACACACGTCCCGACCTAGAGCCCAACACACGTCCCGACGTAGAGCCCAACACACGTCCCGACGCAGAGCCCAAATCACGTCCCGACGTAGAGCCCAACACACGTCCCGACTTAGAGCTGGAAGTAAGCTAAATCCCGACGTAGAGCCCAACACACGTCCCGACGTAGAGCCCAACACACGTCCCGACGTAGAGCCCAACACACGTCCCGACGTAGAGCCCAACACACGTCCCGACGTAGAGCCCAACACACGTCCCGACGTAGAGCCCAACACACGTCCCGACCTAGAGCCCAACACACGTCCCGACCTAGAGCCCAACACACGTCCCGACCTAGAGCCCAACACACGTCCCGACCTAGAGCCCAACACACGTCCCGACCTAGAGCCCAACACACGTCCCGACCTAGAGCCCAACACACGTCCCGACCTAGAGCCCAACACACGTCCCGACCTAGAGCCCAACACACGTCCCGACCTAGAGCCCAACACACGTCCCGACCTAGAGCCCAACACACGTCCCGACGCAGAGCGGAAAGTAAGCTAAATCCTGAGGTAGAGCCCAACACACGTCCCCACGTAGAGCTGAAAGTAAGCTAAATCCTGAAGTAGAGCCCAACACACGTCCCGACCTAGAGCCCAACACACGTCCCGACGTAGAGCCCAACACACGTCCCGACGTAGAGCCCAACGCACGTCCCGACGTAGAGCCCAACGCACGTCCCGACGTAGAGCCCAACGCACGTCCCGACGTAGAGCCCAACGCACGTCCCGACGTAGAGCCCAACGCACGTCCCGACGTAGAGCCCAACGCACGTCCCGACGTAGAGCCCAACGCACGTCCCGACCTAGAGCCCAACGCACGTCCCGACGTAGAGCCCAACGCACGTCCCGACCTAGAGCCCAACGCACGTCCCGACCTAGAGCCCAACACACGTCCCGACCTAGAGCCCAACACACGTCCCGACGCAGAGCGGAAAGTAAGCTAAATCCTGAGGTAGAGCCCAACACACGTCCCGATGTAGAGCCCAACACACGTCCCGATGTAGAGCCCAACACACGTCCCGATGTAGAGCCCAACACACGTCCCGATGTAGAGCCCAACACACGTCCCGACGTAGACCTGAAAGTAAGCTAAATCCTGAGGTAGAGCCCAACGCACGTCCCGACGCAGAGCGCAACACACGTCCCGACGTAGAGCCCCACACACGTCCCAGCGTAGAGCCCCACACACGTCCCGACGTAGAGCCCCACACACGTCCCGACGTAGAGCCCCACACACGTCCCGACGTAGAGCCCCACACACGTCCCGACGTAGAGCCCCACACACGTCCCGACGTAGAGCCCCACACACGTCCCGACGTAGAGCCCCACACACGTCCCGACGTAGAGCCCCACACACGTCCCGACGTAGAGCCCCACACACGTCCCGACGTAGAGCCCCACACACGTCCCGACGTAGAGCCCCACACACGTCCCGACGTAGAGCCCCACACACGTCCCGACGTAGAGCCCCACACACGTCCCGACGTAGAGCCCCACACACGTCCCGACGCAGAGCCCCACACACGTCCCGACGCAGAGCCCAACACACGTCCCGACGCAGAGCCCCACACACGTCCCGACGCAGAGCCCCACACACGTCCCGACGCAGAGCCCCACACACGTCCCGACGCAGAGCCCCACACACGTCCCGACGCAGAGCCCCACACACGTCCCGACGCAGAGCCCCACACACGTCCCGACGCAGAGCCCCACACACGTCCCGACGCAGAGCCCCACACACGTCCCGACGCAGAGCCCCACACACGTCCCGACGCAGAGCCCAACACAAGTCCCGACGCAGAGCCCAACACACGTCCCGACGTAGAGCTGGAAGTAAGCTAAAACCCGACTTAGAGCTGGAAGTAAGCTAAATCCCGACGTAGAGCCCAACACACGTCCCGACGTAGAGCCCAACACACGTCCCGACGTAGAGCCCAACACACGTCCCGACGTAGAGCCCAACACACGTCCCGACGTAGAGCCCAACACACGTCCCGACGTAGAGCCCAACACACGTCCCGACGTAGAGCCCAACACACGTCCCGACGTAGAGCCCAACACACGTCCCGACGTAGAGCTGAAAGTAAGCTAAATCCTGAGGTAGAGCCCAAAACACATCCCGACGCAGAGCGGAAAGTAAGCTAAATCCTGAGGTAGAGCCCAACACACGTCCCGACATAAAGTCCAACACACGTCCCGACGTAGAGTCCAACACACGTCCCGACGCAGAGCTGAAAGTAAGCTAAATCCCGACGTAGAGCCCAACACACGTCCCGACGTAGAGCTGAAAGTAAGCTAAATCCTGAGGGAGAGCCCAACACACGTCCCCACGTAGAGCAGAAAGTAAGCTAAATCCTGAGGTAGAGCCCAACACACGTCCCGACGCAGAGCCCAACACACGTCCCGACGCAGAGCCCAACACACGTCCCGACGCAGAGCCCAACACACGTCCCGACGCAGAGCCCAACACACGTCCCGACGCAGAGCCCAACACACGTCCCGACGCAGAGCCCAACACACGTCCCGACGCAGAGCCCAACACACGTCCCGACGCAGAGCCCAACACACGTCCCGACGTAGAGCTGAAAGTAAGCTAAATCCTGACAAAGAGCCCAACGCAGGTCGCGACGTAGAGCCCAACGCAGGTCGCGACGTAGAGCCCAACGCAGGTCGCGACGTAGAGCCCAACGCAGGTCGCGACGTAGAGCCCAACGCAGGTCGCGACGTAGAGCCCAACGCAGGTCGCGACGTAGAGCCCAACGCAGGTCGCGACGTAGAGCCCAACGCAGGTCGCGACGTAGAGCCCAACGCACGTCCCGACGTAGAGCCCAACGCACGTCCCGACGTAGAGCCCAACGCACGTCCCGACGTAGAGCCCAACGCACGTCCCGACGTAGAGCTGAAAGTAAGCTAAATCCTGAGGTAGAGCCCAACGCACGTCCCGACGTAGAGCCCAACGCACGTCCCGACGTAGAGCCCAACGCACGTCCCGACGTAGAGCCCAACGCACGTCCCGACGTAGAGCCCAACGCACGTCCCGACGTAGAGCCCAACGCACGTCCCGACGCAGAGCCCAACGCACGTCCCGACGCAGAGCCCAACGCACGTCCCGACGTAGAGCCCAACGCACGTCCCGACGCAGAGCCCAACGCACGTCCCGACGCAGAGCCCAACGCACGTCCCGACGCAGAGCCCAACGCACGTCCCAACGTAGAGCTGAAAGTAAGCTACATCCTGATGTAGAGCCCAACGCACGTCCCGACGTAGAGCCCAACGCACGTCCCGACGTAGAGCCCAACGCACGTCCCGACGTAGAGCCCAACGCACGTCCCGACGTAGAGCCCAACGCACGTCCCGACGTAGAGCCCAACGCACGTCCCGACGTAGAGCTGAAAGTAAGCTAAATCCTGATGTAGAGCCCAACGCAGGTCCCGAAGTAGAGCCCAACGCACGTCCCGACGTAGAGCCCAACGCACGTCCCGACGTAGAGCCCAACGCACGTCCCGACGTAGAGCCCAACGCACGTCCCGACGTAGAGCCCAACGCACGTCCCGACGCAGAGCCCAACGCACGTCCCGACGTAGAGCTGAAAGTAAGCTAAATCCCGACGTAGAGCCCAACGCACGTCCCGACGTAGAGCCCAACGCACGTCCCGACGTAGAGCCCAACGCACGTCCCGACGTAGAGCCCAACGCACGTCCCGACGTAGAGCCCAACGCACGTCCCGACGTAGAGCTGAAAGTAAGCTAAATCCTGATGTAGAGCCCAACGCAGGTCCCGACGTAGAGCCCAACGCACGTCCCGACGTAGAGCCCAACGCACGTCCCGACGTAGAGCCCAACGCACGTCCCGACGTAGAGCCCAACGCACGTCCCGACGCAGAGCCCAACGCACGTCCCGACGTAGAGCTGAAAGTAAGCTAAATCCCGACGTAGAGCCCAACGCACGTCCCGACGTAGAGCCCAACGCACGTCCCGACGTAGAGCCCAACGCACGTCCCGACGTAGAGCCCAACGCACGTCCCGACGTAGAGCCCAACGCACGTCCCGACGTAGAGCCCAACGCACGTCCCGACGTAGAGCCCAACGCACGTCCCGACGTAGAGCTGAAAGTAAGCTAAATCCTGATGTAGAGCCCAACGCAGGTCCCGACGTAGAGCCCAACGCACGTCCCGACGTAGAGCCCAACGCACGTCCCGACGTAGAGCCCAACGCACGTCCCGACGTAGAGCCCAACGCACGTCCCGACGTAGAGCCCAACGCACGCCCCGACGTAGAGCCCAACGCACGTCCCGACGTAGAGCCCAACGCACGTCCCGACGTAGAGCTGAAAGTAAGCTAAATCCTGATGTAGAGCCCAACGCAGGTCCCGACGTAGAGCCCAACGCACGTCCCGACGTAGAGCCCAACGCACGTCCCGACGTAGAGCCCAACGCACGTCCCGACGTAGAGCCCAACGCACGTCCCGACGTAGAGCCCAACGCACGTCCCGACGTAGAGCCCAACGCACGCCCCGACGTAGAGCCCAACGCACGTCCCGACGTAGAGCCCAACGCACGTCCCGACGTAGAGCTGAAAGTAAGCTAAATCCTGATGTAGAGCCCAACGCAGGTCCCGACGTAGAGCCCAACGCAGGTCCCGACGTAGAGCCCAACGCACGTCCCGACGTACAGCCCAACGCACGTCCCGACGTACAGCCCAACGCACGTCCCGACGCAGAGCCCAACGCACGTCCCGACGTAGAGCTGAAAGTAAGCTAAATCCCGATGTAGAGCCCAACACACGTGCCGACGTAGAGCCCAACACACGTGCCGACGTAGAGCCCAACACACGTCCCAACCTAGAGCCCAACACACGTCCCGACGCAGAGCGGAAAGTAAGCTAAATCCTGAGGTAGAGCCCAACACACGTCCCCACGTAGAGCTGAAAGTAAGCTAAATCCTGAGGTAGAGCCCAACACACGTCCCGACCTAGAGCCCAACACACGTCCCGACCTAGAGCCCAACACACGTCCCGACCTAGAGCCCAACACACGTCCCGACGCAGAGCGGAAAGTAAGCTAAATCCTGAGGTAGAGCCCAACACACGTCCCCACGTAGAGCTGAAAGTAAGCTAAATCCTGAGGTAGAGCCCAACACACGTCCCGACCTAGAGCCCAACGCACGTCCCGACGTAGAGCCCAACGCACGTCCCGACGTAGAGCCCAACGCACGTCCCGACGTAGAGCCCAACGCACGTCCCGACGTAGAGCCCAACGCACGTCCCGACGTAGAGCCCAACGCACGTCCCGACGTAGAGCCCAACGCACGTCCCGACCTAGAGCCCAACGCACGTCCCGACGTAGAGCCCAACGCACGTCCCGACCTAGAGCCCAACGCACGTCCCGACCTAGAGCCCAACACACGTCCCGACCTAGAGCCCAACACACGTCCCGACGCAGAGCGGAAAGTAAGCTAAATCCTGAGGTAGAGCCCAACACACGTCCCGATGTAGAGCCCAACACACGTCCCGATGTAGAGCCCAACACACGTCCCGATGTAGAGCCCAACACACGTCCCGATGTAGAGCCCAACACACGTCCCGACGTAGACCTGAAAGTAAGCTAAATCCTGAGGTAGAGCCCAACGCACGTCCCGACGCAGAGCGCAACACATGTCCCGACGTAGAGCCCCACACACGTCCCAGCGTAGAGCCCCACACACGTCCCGACGTAGAGCCCCACACACGTCCCGACGTAGAGCCCCACACACGTCCCGACGTAGAGCCCCACACACGTCCCGACGTAGAGCCCCACACACGTCCCGACGTAGAGCCCCACACACGTCCCGACGTAGAGCCCCACACACGTCCCGACGTAGAGCCCCACACACGTCCCGACGTAGAGCCCCACACACGTCCCGACGTAGAGCCCCACACACGTCCCGACGTAGAGCCCCACACACGTCCCGACGTAGAGCCCCACACACGTCCCGACGTAGAGCCCCACACACGTCCCGACGTAGAGCCCCACACACGTCCCGACGTAGAGCCCCACACACGTCCCGACGCAGAGCCCCACACACGTCCCGACGCAGAGCCCCACACACGTCCCGACGCAGAGCCCCACACACGTCCCGACGCAGAGCCCCACACACGTCCCGACGCAGAGCCCCACACACGTCCCGACGCAGAGCCCCACACACGTCCCGACGCAGAGCCCCACACACGTCCCGACGCAGAGCCCCACACACGTCCCGACGTAGAGCCCAACACAAGTCCCGACGCAGAGCCCAACACACGTCCCGACGTAGAGCTGGAAGTAAGCTAAAACCCGACTTAGAGCTGGAAGTAAGCTAAATCCCGACGTAGAGCCCAACACACGTCCCGACGTAGAGCCCAACACACGTCCCGACGTAGAGCCCAACACACGTCCCGACGTAGTGCCCAACACACGTCCCGACGTAGAGCCCAACACACGTCCCGACGTAGAGCCCAACACACGTCCCGACGTAGAGTCCAACACACGTCCCGACGCAGAGCTGAAAGTAAGCTAAATCCCGACGTAGAGCCCAACACACGTCCCGACGTAGAGCTGAAAGTAAGCTAAATCCTGAGGGAGAGCCCAACACACGTCCCCACGTAGAGCAGAAAGTAAGCTAAATCCTGAGGTAGAGCCCAACACACGTCCCGACGCAGAGCCCAACACACGTCCCGACGCAGAGCCCAACACACGTCCCGACGCAGAGCCCAACACACGTCCCGACGCAGAGCCCAACACACGTCCCGACGCAGAGCCCAACACACGTCCCGACGCAGAGCCCAACACACGTCCCGACGCAGAGCCCAACACACGTCCCGACGCAGAGCCCAACACACGTCCCGACGCAGAGCCCAACACACGTCCCGACGTAGAGCTGAAAGTAAGCTAAATCCTGACAAAGAGCCCAACGCAGGTCGCGACGTAGAGCCCAACGCAGGTCGCGACGTAGAGCCCAACGCAGGTCGCGACGTAGAGCCCAACGCAGGTCGCGACGTAGAGCCCAACGCAGGTCGCGACGTAGAGCCCAACGCACGTCCCGACGTAGAGCCCAACGCACGTCCCGACGTAGAGCCCAACGCACGTCCCGACGTAGAGCCCAACGCACGTCCCGACGTAGAGCTGAAAGTAAGCTAAATCCTGAGGTAGAGCCCAACGCACGTCCCGACGTAGAGCCCAACGCACGTCCCGACGTAGAGCCCAACGCACGTCCCGACGTAGAGCCCAACGCACGTCCCGACGTAGAGCCCAACGCACGTCCCGACGTAGAGCCCAACGCACGTCCCGACGCAGAGCCCAAAGCACGTCCCGACGCAGAGCCCAACGCACGTCCCGACGTAGAGCCCAACGCACGTCCCGACGCAGAGCCCAACGCACGTCCCGACGCAGAGCCCAACGCACGTCCCGACGCAGAGCCCAACGCACGTCCCAACGTAGAGCTGAAAGTAAGCTAAATCCTGATGTAGAGCCCAACGCACGTCCCGACGTAGAGCCCAACGCACGTCCCGACGTAGAGCCCAACGCACGTCCCGACGTAGAGCCCAACGCACGTCCCGACGTAGAGCCCAACGCACGTCCCGACGTAGAGCCCAACGCACGTCCCGACGTAGAGCTGAAAGTAAGCTAAATCCTGATGTAGAGCCCAACGCAGGTCCCGACGTAGAGCCCAACGCACGTCCCGACGTAGAGCCCAACGCACGTCCCGACGTAGAGCCCAACGCACGTCCCGACGTAGAGCCCAACGCACGTCCCGACGTAGAGCCCAACGCACGTCCCGACGCAGAGCCCAACGCACGTCCCGACGTAGAGCTGAAAGTAAGCTAAATCCCGACGTAGAGCCCAACGCACGTCCCGACGTAGAGCCCAACGCACGTCCCGACGTAGAGCCCAACGCACGTCCCGACGTAGAGCCCAACGCACGTCCCGACGTAGAGCCCAACGCACGTCCCGACGTAGAGCTGAAAGTAAGCTAAATCCTGATGTAGAGCCCAACGCAGGTCCCGACGTAGAGCCCAACGCACGTCCCGACGTAGAGCCCAACGCACGTCCCGACGTAGAGCCCAACGCACGTCCCGACGTAGAGCCCAACGCACGTCCCGACGTAGAGCTGAAAGTAAGCTAAATCCCGACGTAGAGCCCAACGCACGTCCCGACGTAGAGCCCAACGCACGTCCCGACGTAGAGCCCAACGCACGTCCCGACGTAGAGCCCAACGCACGTCCCGACGTAGAGCCCAACGCACGTCCCGACGTAGAGCCCAACGCACGTCCCGACGTAGAGCCCAACGCACGTCCCGACGTAGAGCTGAAAGTAAGCTAAATCCTGATGTAGAGCCCAACGCAGGTCCCGACGTAGAGCCCAACGCACGTCCCGACGTAGAGCCCAACGCACGTCCCGACGTAGAGCCCAACGCACGTCCCGACGTAGAGCCCAACGCACGTCCCGACGTAGAGCCCAACGCACGCCCCGACGTAGAGCCCAACGCACGTCCCGACGTAGAGCCCAACGCACGTCCCGACGTAGAGCTGAAAGTAAGCTAAATCCTGATGTAGAGCCCAACGCAGGTCCCGACGTAGAGCCCAACGCACGTCCCGACGTAGAGCCCAACGCACGTCCCGACGTAGAGCCCAACGCACGTCCCGACGTAGAGCCCAACGCACGTCCCGACGTAGAGCCCAACGCACGTCCCGACTTAGAGCCCAACGCACGCCCCGACGTAGAGCCCAACGCACGTCCCGACGTAGAGCCCAACGCACGTCCCGACGTAGAGCTGAAAGTAAGCTAAATCCTGATGTAGAGCCCAACGCAGGTCCCGACGTAGAGCCCAACGCAGGTCCCGACGTAGAGCCCAACGCACGTCCCGACGTACAGCCCAACGCACGTCCCGACGTACAGCCCAACGCACGTCCCGACGCAGAGCCCAACGCACGTCCCGACGTAGAGCTGAAAGTAAGCTAAATCCCGATGTAGAGCCCAACACACGTGCCGACGTAGAGCCCAACACACGTGCCGACGTAGAGCCCAACACACGTCCCAACCTAGAGCCCAACACACGTCCCGACGCAGAGCGGAAAGTAAGCTAAATCCTGAGGTAGAGCCCAACACACGTCCCCACGTAGAGCTGAAAGTAAGCTAAATCCTGAGGTAGAGCCCAACACACGTCCCGACCTAGAGCCCAACACACGTCCCGACCTAGAGCCCAACACACGTCCCGACCTAGAGCCCAACACACGTCCCGACGCAGAGCGGAAAGTAAGCTAAATCCTGAGGTAGAGCCCAACACACGTCCCCACGTAGAGCTGAAAGTAAGCTAAATCCTGAGGTAGAGCCCAACACACGTCCCGACCTAGAGCCCAACACACGTCCCGACGTAGAGCCCAACACACGTCCCGACGTAGAGCCCAACGCACGTCCCGACGTAGAGCCCAACGCACGTCCCGACGTAGAGCCCAACGCACGTCCCGACGTAGAGCCCAACGCACGTCCCGACGTAGAGCCCAACGCACGTCCCGACCTAGAGCCCAACACACGTCCCGACCTAGAGCCCAACACACGTCCCGACCTAGAGCCCAACACACGTCCCGACCTAGAGCCCAACACACGTCCCGACCTAGAGCCCAACACACGTCCCGACGCAGAGCGGAAAGTAAGCTAAATCCTGAGGTAGAGCCCAACACACGTCCCGATGTAGAGCCCAACACACGTCCCGATGTAGAGCCCAACACACGTCCCGACGTAGACCTGAAAGTAAGCTAAATCCTGAGGTAGAGCCCAACGCACGTCCCGACGCAGAGCGCAACACATGTCCCGACGTAGAGCCCCACACACGTCCCAGCGTAGAGCCCCACACACGTCCCGACGTAGAGCCCCACACACGTCCCGACGTAGAGCCCCACACACGTCCCAGCGTAGAGCCCCACACACGTCCCGGCGTAGAGCCCCACACACGTCCCGACGTAGAGCCCCACACACGTCCCGACGTAGAGCCCCACACACGTCCCGACGTAGAGCCCCACACACGTCCCGACGTAGAGCCCCACACACGTCCCGACGTAGAGCCCCACACACGTCCCGACGTAGAGCCCCACACACGTCCCGACGTAGAGCCCCACACACGTCCCGACGTAGAGCCCCACACACGTCCCGACGTAGAGCCCCACACACGTCCCGACGTAGAGCCCCACACACGTCCCGACGCAGAGCCCCACACACGTCCCGACGCAGAGCCCCACACACGTCCCGACGCAGAGCCCCACACACGTCCCGACGCAGAGCCCCACACACGTCCCGACGCAGAGCCCCACACACGTCCCGACGCAGAGCCCCACACACGTCCCGACGCAGAGCCCCACACACGTTCCGACGCAGAGCCCCACACACGTCCCGACGCAGAGCCCCACACACGTCCCGACGTAGAGCCCAACACACGTCCCGACGCAGAGCCCAACACACGTCCCGACGTAGAGCTGGAAGTAAGCTAAAACCCGACTTAGAGCTGGAAGTAAGCTAAATCCCGACGTAGAGCCCAACACACGTCCCGACGTAGAGCCCAACACACGTCCCGACGTAGAGCCCAACACACGTCCCGACGTAGAGCCCAACACACGTCCCGACGTAGAGCCCAACACACGTCCCGACGTAGAGCCCAACACACGTCCCGACGTAGAGCCCAACACACGTCCCGACGTAGAGCCCAACACACGTCCCGACGTAGAGCCCAACACACGTCCCGACGTAGAGCCCAACACACGTCCCGACCTAGAGCCCAACACACGTCCCGACGTAGAGCTGAAAGTAAGCTAAATCCTGAGGTAGAGCCCAAAACACATCCCGACGCAGAGCGGAAAGTAAGCTAAATCCTGAGGTAGAGCCCAACACACGTCCCGACATAGAGTCCAACACACGTCCCGACGTAGAGTCCAACACACGTCCCGACGCAGAGCCCAACACACGTCCCGACGCAGAGCCCAACACACGTCCCGACGCAGAGCCCAACACACGTCCCGACGCAGAGCCCAACACACGTCCCGACGCAGAGCCCAACACACGTCCCGACGCAGAGCCCAACACACGTCCCGACGCAGAGCCCAACACACGTCCCGACGCAGAGCCCAACACACGTCCCGACGCAGAGCCCAACACACGTCCCGACGTAGAGCTGAAAGTAAGCTAAATCCTGACAAAGAGCCCAACGCAGGTCGCGACGTAGAGCCCAACGCAGGTCGCGACGTAGAGCCCAACGCAGGTCGCGACGTAGAGCCCAACGCAGGTCGCGACGTAGAGCCCAACGCAGGTCGCGACGTAGAGCCCAACGCAGGTCGCGACGTAGAGCCCAACGCAGGTCGCGACGTAGAGCCCAACGCACGTCCCGACGTAGAGCCCAACGCACGTCCCGACGTAGAGCTGAAAGTAAGCTAAATCCTGAGGTAGAGCCCAACGCACGTCCCGACGTAGAGCCCAACGCACGTCCCGACGTAGAGCCCAACGCACGTCCCGACGTAGAGCCCAACGCACGTCCCGACGCAGAGCCCAACGCACGTCCCGACGCAGAGCCCAACGCACGTCCCGACGCAGAGCCCAACGCACGTCCCGACGCAGAGCCCAACGCACGTCCCGACGCAGAGCCCAACGCACGTCCCGACGCAGAGCCCAACGCACGTCCCGACGCAGAGCCCAACGCACGTCCCAACGTAGAGCTGAAAGTAAGCTAAATCCTGATGTAGAGCCCAACGCACGTCCCGACGTAGAGCCCAACGCACGTCCCGACGTAGAGCCCAACGCACGTCCCGACGTAGAGCCCAACGCACGTCCCGACGTAGAGCCCAACGCACGTCCCGACGTAGAGCCCAACGCACGTCCCGACGTAGAGCTGAAAGTAAGCTAAATCCTGATGTAGAGCCCAACGCACGTCCCGACGTAGAGCCCAACGCACGTCCCGACGTAGAGCCCAACGCACGTCCCGACGTAGAGCCCAACGCACGTCCCGACGTAGAGCCCAACGCACGTCCCGACGTAGAGCTGAAAGTAAGCTAAATCCCGACGTAGAGCCCAACGCACGTCCCGACGTAGAGCCCAACGCACGTCCCGACGTAGAGCGCAACGCACGTCCCGACGTAGAGCCCAACGCACGTCCCGACGTAGAGCCCAACGCACGTCCCGACGTAGAGCTGAAAGTAAGCTAAATCCTGATGTAGAGCCCAACGCAGGTCCCGACGTAGAGCCCAACGCACGTCCCGACGTAGAGCCCAACGCACGTCCCGACGTAGAGCCCAACGCACGCCCCGACGTAGAGCCCAACGCACGTCCCGACGTAGAGCCCAACGCACGTCCCGACGTAGAGCTGAAAGTAAGCTAAATCCTGATGTAGAGCCCAACGCAGGTCCCGACGTAGAGCCCAACGCAGGTCCCGACGTACAGCCCAACGCACGTCCCGACGTACAGCCCAACGCACGTCCCGACGTACAGCCCAACGCACGTCCCGACGCAGAGCCCAACGCACGTCCCGACGTAGAGCTGAAAGTAAGCTAAATCCCGATGTAGAGCCCAACACACGTGCCGACGTAGAGCCCAACACACGTGCCGACGTAGAGCCCAACACACGTCCCAACCTAGAGCCCAACACACGTCCCGACGCAGAGCGGAAAGTAAGCTAAATCCTGAGGTAGAGCCCAACACACGTCCCCACGTAGAGCTGAAAGTAAGCTAAATCCTGAGGTAGAGCCCAACACACGTCCCGACCTAGAGCCCAACACACGTCCCGACCTAGAGCCCAACACACGTCCCGACCTAGAGCCCAACACACGTCCCGACCTAGAGCCCAACACACGTCCCGACGCAGAGCGGAAAGTAAGCTAAATCCTGAGGTAGAGCCCAACACACGTCCCCACGTAGAGCTGAAAGTAAGCTAAATCCTGAGGTAGAGCCCAACACACGTCCCGACCTAGAGCCCAACACACGTCCCGACGTAGAGCCCAACACACGTCCCGACGTAGAGCCCAACACACGTCCCGACGTAGATCCCAACGCACGTCCCGACGTAGAGCCCAACGCACGTCCCGACGTAGAGCCCAACGCACGTCCCGACGTAGAGCCCAACGCACGTCCCGACGTAGAGCCCAACGCACGTCCCGACCTAGAGCCCAACGCACGTCCCGACCTAGACCCCAACACACGTCCCGACCTAGAGCCCAACACACGTCCCGACCTAGAGCCCAACACACGTCCCGACCTAGAGCCCAACACACGTCCCGACGCAGAGCGGAAAGTAAGCTAAATCCTGAGGTAGAGCCCAACACACGTCCCGATGTAGAGCCCAACACACGTCCCGATGTAGAGCCCAACACACGTCCCGATGTAGAGCCCAACACACGTCCCGACGTAGACCTGAAAGTAAGCTAAATCCTGAGGTAGAGCCCAACGCACGTCCCGACGCAGAGCGCAACACATGTCCCGACGTAGAGCCCCACACACGTCCCAGCGTAGAGCCCCACACACGTCCCGACGTAGAGCCCCACACACGTCCCGACGTAGAGCCCCACACACGTCCCAGCGTAGAGCCCCACACACGTCCCGACGTAGAGCCCCACACACGTCCCGACGTAGAGCCCCACACACGTCCCGACGTAGAGCCCCACACACGTCCCGACGTAGAGCCCCACACACGTCCCGACGTAGAGCCCCACACACGTCCCGACGTAGAGCCCCACACACGTCCCGACGTAGAGCCCCACACACGTCCCGACGTAGAGCCCCACACACGTCCCGACGTAGAGCCCCACACACGTCCCGACGCAGAGCCCCACACACGTCCCGACGCAGAGCCCCACACACGTCCCGACGCAGAGCCCCACACACGTCCCGACGCAGAGCCCCACACACGTCCCGACGCAGAGCCCCACACACGTCCCGACGCAGAGCCCCACACACGTCCCGACGCAGAGCCCCACACACGTCCCGACGCAGAGCCCCACACACGTCCCGACGCAGAGCCCCACACACGTCCCGACGCAGAGCCCCACACACGTCCCGACGCAGAGCCCCACACACGTCCCGACGCAGAGCCCCACACACGTCCCGACGTAGAGCCCAACACACGTCCCGACGCAGAGCCCAACACACGTCCCGACGTAGAGCTGGAAGTAAGCTAAAACCCGACTTAGAGCTGGAAGTAAGCTAAATCCCGACGTAGAGCCCAACACACGTCCCGACGTAGAGCCCAACACACGTCCCGACGTAGAGCCCAACACACGTCCCGACGTAGAGCCCAACACACGTCCCGACGTAGACCTGAAAGTAAGCTAAATCCTGAGGTAGAGCCCAACGCACGTCCCGACGCAGAGCGCAACACATGTCCCGACGTAGAGCCCCACACACGTCCCAGCGTAGAGCGGAAAGTAAGCTAAATCCTGAGGTAGAGCCCAACACACGTCCCGATGTAGAGCCCAACACACGTCCCGATGTAGAGCCCAACACACGTCCCGACGTAGACCTGAAAGTAAGCTAAATCCTGAGGTAGAGCCCAACGCACGTCCCGACGCAGAGCGCAACACATGTCCCGACGTAGAGCCCCACACACGTCCCAGCGTAGAGCCCCACACACGTCCCGACGTAGAGCCCCACACACGTCCCGACGTAGAGCCCCACACACGTCCCGGCGTAGAGCCCCACACACGTCCCGGCGTAGAGCCCCACACACGTCCCGACGCAGAGCCCCACACACGTCCCGACGCAGAGCCCCACACACGTCCCGACGCAGAGCCCCACACACGTCCCAACGCAGAGCCCCACACACGTCCCGACGCAGAGCCCCACACACGTCCCGACGCAGAGCCCCACACACGTCCCGACGCAGAGCCCCACACACGTTCCGACGCAGAGCCCCACACACGTCCCGACGCAGAGCCCCACACACGTCCCGACGTAGAGCCCAACACACGTCCCGACGCAGAGCCCAACACACGTCCCGACGTAGAGCTGGAAGTAAGCTAAAACCCGACTTAGAGCTGGAAGTAAGCTAAATCCCGACGTAGAGCCCAACACACGTCCCGACGTAGAGCCCAACACACGTCCCGACGTAGAGCCCAACACACGTCCCGACGTAGAGCCCAACACACGTCCCGACGTAGAGCCCAACACACGTCCCGACGTAGAGCCCAACACACGTCCCGACGTAGAGCCCAACACACGTCCCGACGTAGAGCCCAACACACGTCCCGACGTAGAGCCCAACACACGTCCCGACGTAGAGCCCAACACACGTCCCGACGTAGAGCCCAACACACGTCCCGACGTAGAGCTGAAAGTAAGCTAAATCCTGAGGTAGAGCCCAAAACACATCCCGACGCAGAGCGGAAAGTAAGCTAAATCCTGAGGTAGAGCCCAACACACGTCCCGACATAGAGTCCAACACACGTCCCGACGTAGAGTCCAACACACGTCCCGACGCAGAGCCCAACACACGTCCCGACGCAGAGCCCAACACACGTCCCGACGCAGAGCCCAACACACGTCCCGACGCAGAGCCCAACACACGTCCCGACGCAGAGCCCAACACACGTCCCGACGCAGAGCCCAACACACGTCCCGACGCAGAGCCCAACACACGTCCCGACGCAGAGCCCAACACACGTCCCGACGCAGAGCCCAACACACGTCCCGACGCAGAGCCCAACACACGTCCCGACGTAGAGCTGAAAGTAAGCTAAATCCTGACAAAGAGCCCAACGCAGGTCGCGACGTAGAGCCCAACGCAGGTCGCGACGTAGAGCCCAACGCAGGTCGCGACGTAGAGCCCAACGCAGGTCGCGACGTAGAGCCCAACGCAGGTCGCGACGTAGAGCCCAACGCAGGTCGCGACGTAGAGCCCAACGCACGTCCCGACGTAGAGCCCAACGCACGTCCCGACGTAGAGCTGAAAGTAAGCTAAATCCTGAGGTAGAGCCCAACGCACGTCCCGACGTAGAGCCCAACGCACGTCCCGACGTAGAGCCCAACGCACGTCCCGACGTAGAGCCCAACGCACGTCCCGACGCAGAGCCCAACGCACGTCCCGACGCAGAGCCCAACGCACGTCCCGACGCAGAGCCCAACGCACGTCCCGACGCAGAGCCCAACGCACGTCCCGACGCAGAGCCCAACGCACGTCCCAACGTAGAGCTGAAAGTAAGCTAAATCCTGATGTAGAGCCCAACGCACGTCCCGACGTAGAGCCCAACGCACGTCCCGACGTAGAGCCCAACGCACGTCCCGACGTAGAGCCCAACGCACGTCCCGACGTAGAGCCCAACGCACGTCCCGACGTAGAGCCCAACGCACGTCCCGACGTAGAGCTGAAAGTAAGCTAAATCCTGATGTAGAGCCCAACGCAGGTCCCGACGTAGAGCCCAACGCACGTCCCGACGTAGAGCCCAACGCACGTCCCGACGTAGAGCCCAACGCACGTCCCGACGTAGAGCCCAACGCACGTCCCGACGTAGAGCCCAACGCACGTCCCGACGTAGAGCTGAAAGTAAGCTAAATCCCGACGTAGAGCCCAACGCACGTCCCGACGTAGAGCCCAACGCACGTCCCGACGTAGAGCGCAACGCACGTCCCGACGTAGAGCCCAACGCACGTCCCGACGTAGAGCCCAACGCACGTCCCGACGTAGAGCCCAACGCACGTCCCGACGTAGAGCTGAAAGTAAGCTAAATCCTGATGTAGAGCCCAACGCACGTCCCGACGTAGAGCCCAACGCACGTCCCGACGTAGAGCCCAACGCACGTCCCGACGTAGAGCCCAACGCACGCCCCGACGTAGAGCCCAACGCACGTCCCGACGTAGAGCCCAACGCACGTCCCGACGTAGAGCTGAAAGTAAGCTAAATCCTGATGTAGAGCCCAACGCAGGTCCCGACGTAGAGCCCAACGCAGGTCCCGACGTACAGCCCAACGCACGTCCCGACGTACAGCCCAACGCACGTCCCGACGTACAGCCCAACGCACGTCCCGACGCAGAGCCCAACGCACGTCCCGACGTAGAGCTGAAAGTAAGCTAAATCCCGATGTAGAGCCCAACACACGTGCCGACGTAGAGCCCAACACACGTGCCGACGTAGAGCCCAACACACGTCCCAACCTAGAGCCCAACACACGTCCCGACGCAGAGCGGAAAGTAAGCTAAATCCTGAGGTAGAGCCCAACACACGTCCCCACGTAGAGCTGAAAGTAAGCTAAATCCTGAGGTAGAGCCCAACACACGTCCCGACCTAGAGCCCAACACACGTCCCGACCTAGAGCCCAACACACGTCCCGACCTAGAGCCCAACACACGTCCCGACCTAGAGCCCAACACACGTCCCGACGCAGAGCGGAAAGTAAGCTAAATCCTGAGGTAGAGCCCAACACACGTCCCCACGTAGAGCTGAAAGTAAGCTAAATCCTGAGGTAGAGCCCAACACACGTCCCGACCTAGAGCCCAACACACGTCCCGACGTAGAGCCCAACACACGTCCCGACGTAGAGCCCAACACACGTCCCGACGTAGAGCCCAACGCACGTCCCGACGTAGAGCCCAACGCACGTCCCGACGTAGAGCCCAACGCACGTCCCGACGTAGAGCCCAACGCACGTCCCGACGTAGAGCCCAACGCACGTCCCGACCTAGAGCCCAACACACGTCCCGACCTAGACCCCAACACACGTCCCGACCTAGAGCCCAACACACGTCCCGACCTAGAGCCCAACACACGTCCCGACCTAGAGCCCAACACACGTCCCGACGCAGAGCGGAAAGTAAGCTAAATCCTGAGGTAGAGCCCAACACACGTCCCGATGTAGAGCCCAACACACGTCCCGATGTAGAGCCCAACACACGTCCCGATGTAGAGCCCAACACACGTCCCGATGTAGAGCCCAACACACGTCCCGACGTAGACCTGAAAGTAAGCTAAATCCTGAGGTAGAGCCCAACGCACGTCCCGACGCAGAGCGCAACACATGTCCCGACGTAGAGCCCCACACACGTCCCAGCGTAGAGCCCCACACACGTCCCGACGTAGAGCCCCACACACGTCCCGACGTAGAGCCCCACACACGTCCCAGCGTAGAGCCCCACACACGTCCCGACGTAGAGCCCCACACACGTCCCGACGTAGAGCCCCACACACGTCCCGACGTAGAGCCCCACACACGTCCCGACGTAGAGCCCCACACACGTCCCGACGTAGAGCCCCACACACGTCCCGACGTAGAGCCCCACACACGTCCCGACGAGAGCCCCACACACGTCCCGACGTAGAGCCCCACACACGTCCCGACGCAGAGCCCCACACACGTCCCGACGCAGAGCCCCACACACGTCCCGACGCAGAGCCCCACACACGTCCCGACGCAGAGCCCCACACACGTCCCGACGCAGAGCCCCACACACGTCCCGACGCAGAGCCCCACACACGTCCCGACGCAGAGCCCCACACACGTCCCGACGCAGAGCCCCACACACGTCCCGACGCAGAGCCCCACACACGTCCCGACGCAGAGCCCCACACACGTCCCGACGTAGAGCCCAACACACGTCCCGACGCAGAGCCCAACACACGTCCCGACGTAGAGCTGGAAGTAAGCTAAAACCCGACTTAGAGCTGGAAGTAAGCTAAATCCCGACGTAGAGCCCAACACACGTCCCGACGTAGAGCCCAACACACGTCCCGACGTAGAGCCCAACACACGTCCCGACGTAGAGCCCAACACACGTCCCGACGTAGAGCCCAACACACGTCCCGACGTAGAGCCCAACACACGTCCCGACGTAGAGCCCAACACACGTCCCGACGTAGAGCCCAACACACGTCCCGACCTAGAGCCCAACACACGTCCCGACGTAGAGCTGAAAGTAAGCTAAATCCTGAGGTAGAGCCCAAAACACATCCCGACGCAGAGCGGAAAGTAAGCTAAATCCTGAGGTAGAGCCCAAAACACATCCCGACGCAGAGCGGAAAGTAAGCTAAATCCTGAGGTAGAGCCCAACACACGTCCCGACATAGAGTCCAACACACGTCCCGACGTAGAGTCCAACACACGTCCCGACGCAGAGCTGAAAGTAAGCTAAATCCCGACGTAGAGCCCAACACACGTCCCGACGTAGAGCTGAAAGTAAGCTAAATCCTGAGGGAGAGCCCAACACACGTCCCCACGTAGAGCAGAAAGTAAGCTAAATCCTGAGGTAGAGCCCAACACACGTCCCGACGCAGAGCCCAACACACGTCCCGACGCAGAGCCCAACACACGTCCCGACGCAGAGCCCAACACACGTCCCGACGCAGAGCCCAACACACGTCCCGACGCAGAGCCCAACACACGTCCCGACGCAGAGCCCAACACACGTCCCGACGCAGAGCCCAACACACGTCCCGACGCAGAGCCCAACACACGTCCCGACGCAGAGCCCAACACACGTCCCGACGCAGAGCCCAACACACGTCCCGACGTAGAGTTGAAAGTAAGCTAAATCCTGACAAAGAGCCCAACGCAGGTCGCGACGTAGAGCCCAACGCAGGTCGCGACGTAGAGCCCAACGCAGGTCGCGACGTAGAGCCCAACGCAGGTCGCGACGTAGAGCCCAACGCAGGTCGCGACGTAGAGCCCAACGCACGTCCCGACGTAGAGCCCAACGCACGTCCCGACGTAGAGCTGAAAGTAAGCTAAATCCTGAGGTAGAGCCCAACGCACGTCCCGACGTAGAGCCCAACGCACGTCCCGACGTAGAGCCCAACGCACGTCCCGACGTAGAGCCCAACGCACGTCCCGACGCAGAGCCCAACGCACGTCCCGACGCAGAGCCCAACGCACGTCCCGACGCAGAGCCCAACGCACGTCCCGACGCAGAGCCCAACGCACGTCCCGACGCAGAGCCCAACGCACGTCCCAACGTAGAGCTGAAAGTAAGCTAAATCCTGATGTAGAGCCCAACGCACGTCCCGACGTAGAGCCCAACGCACGTCCCGACGTAGAGCCCAACGCACGTCCCGACGTAGAGCCCAACGCACGTCCCGACGTAGAGCCCAACGCACGTCCCGACGTAGAGCTGAAAGTAAGCTAAATCCTGATGTAGAGCCCAACGCAGGTCCCGACGTAGAGCCCAACGCACGTCCCGACGTAGAGCCCAACGCACGTCCCGACGTAGAGCCCAACGCACGTCCCGACGTAGAGCCCAACGCACGTCCCGACGCAGAGCCCAACGCACGTCCCGACGTAGAGCTGAAAGTAAGCTAAATCCCGACGTAGAGCCCAACGCACGTCCCGACGTAGAGCCCAACGCACGTCCCGACCTAGAGCCCAACACACGTCCCGACGTAGAGCTGAAAGTAAGCTAAATCCTGAGGTAGAGCCCAAAACACATCCCGACGCAGAGCGGAAAGTAAGCTAAATCCTGAGGTAGAGCCCAACACACGTCCCGACATAGAGTCCAACACACGTCCCGACGCAGAGTCCAACACACGTCCCGACGCAGAGCCCAACACACGTCCCGACGCAGAGCCCAACACACGTCCCGACGCAGAGCCCAACACACGTCCCGACGCAGAGCCCAACACACGTCCCGACGCAGAGCCCAACACACGTCCCGACGCAGAGCCCAACACACGTCCCGACGCAGAGCCCAACACACGTCCCGACGCAGAGCCCAACACACGTCCCGACGCAGAGCCCAACACACGTCCCGACGCAGAGCCCAACACACGTCCCGACGCAGAGCCCAACACACGTCCCGACGTAGAGCTGAAAGTAAGCTAAATCCTGACAAAGAGCCCAACGCAGGTCGCGACGTAGAGCCCAACGCAGGTCGCGACGTAGAGCCCAACGCAGGTCGCGACGTAGAGCCCAACGCAGGTCGCGACGTAGAGCCCAACGCAGGTCGCGACGTAGAGCCCAACGCAGGTCGCGACGTAGAGCCCAACGCAGGTCGCGACGTAGAGCCCAACGCACGTCCCGACGTAGAGCCCAACGCACGTCCCGACGTAGAGCTGAAAGTAAGCTAAATCCTGAGGTAGAGCCCAACGCACGTCCCGACGTAGAGCCCAACGCACGTCCCGACGTAGAGCCCAACGCACGTCCCGACGTAGAGCCCAACGCACGTCCCGACATAGAGCCCAACGCACGTCCCGACGCAGAGCCCAACGCACGTCCCGACGCAGAGCCCAACGCACGTCCCGACGCAGAGCCCAACGCACGTCCCGACGCAGAGCCCAACGCACGTCCCGACGCAGAGCCCAACGCACGTCCCAACGTAGAGCTGAAAGTAAGCTAAATCCTGATGTAGAGCCCAACGCACGTCCCGACGTGGAGCCCAACGCACGTCCCGACGTAGAGCCCAACGCACGTCCCGACGTAGAGCCCAACGCACGTCCCGACGTAGAGCCCAACGCACGTCCCGACGTAGAGCCCAACGCACGTCCCGACGTAGAGCTGAAAGTAAGCTAAATCCTGATGTAGAGCCCAACGCAGGTCCCGACGTAGAGCCCAACGCACGTCCCGACGTAGAGCCCAACGCACGTCCCGACGTAGAGCCCAACGCACGTCCCGACGTAGAGCCCAACGCACGTCCCGACGTAGAGCCCAACGCACGTCCCGACGTAGAGCCCAACGCACGTCCCGACGTAGAGCCCAACGCACGTCCCGACGTAGAGCCCAACGCACGTCCCGACGTAGAGCCCAACGCACGTCCCGACGTAGAGCTGAAAGTAAGCTAAATCCTGATGTAGAGCCCAACGCAGGTCCCGACGTAGAGCCCAACGCACGTCCCGACGTAGAGCCCAACGCACGTCCCGACGTAGAGCCCAACGCACGCCCCGACGTAGAGCCCAACGCACGTCCCGACGTAGAGCCCAACGCACGTCCCGACGTAGAGCTGAAAGTAAGCTAAATCCTGATGTAGAGCCCAACGCAGGTCCCGACGTAGAGCCCAACGCAGGTCCCGACGTAGAGCCCAACGCACGTCCCGACGTACAGCCCAACGCACGTCCCGACGTACAGCCCAACGCACGTCCCGACGCAGAGCCCAACGCACGTCCCGACGTAGAGCTGAAAGTAAGCTAAATCCCGATGTAGAGCCCAACACACGTGCCGACGTAGAGCCCAACACACGTGCCGATGTAGAGCCCAACACACGTCCCAACCTAGAGCCCAACACACGTCCCGACGCAGAGCGGAAAGTAAGCTAAATCCTGAGGTAGAGCCCAACACACGTCCCCACGTAGAGCTGAAAGTAAGCTAAATCCTGAGGTAGAGCCCAACACACGTCCCGACCTAGAGCCCAACACACGTCCCGACGTAGAGCCCAACACACGTCCCGACGTAGAGCCCAACGCACGTCCCGACGTAGAGCCCAACGCACGTCCCGACGTAGAGCCCAACGCACGTCCCGACGTAGAGCCCAACGCACGTCCCGACGTAGAGCCCAACGCACGTCCCGACGTAGAGCCCAACGCACGTCCCGACGTAGAGCCCAACGCACGTCCCGACCTAGAGCCCAACACACGTCCCGACCTAGAGCCCAACACACGTCCCGACCTAGAGCCCAACACACGTCCCGACCTAGAGCCCAACACACGTCCCGACGCAGAGCGGAAAGTAAGCTAAATCCTGAGGTAGAGCCCAACACACGTCCCGATGTAGAGCCCAACACACGTCCCGATGTAGAGCCCAACACACGTCCCGATGTAGAGCCCAACACACGTCCCGATGTAGAGCCCAACACACGTCCCGACGTAGACCTGAAAGTAAGCTAAATCCTGAGGTAGAGCCCAACGCACGTCCCGACGCAGAGCGCAACACACGTCCCGACGTAGAGCCCCACACACGTCCCAGCGTAGAGCCCCACACACGTCCCGACGTAGAGCCCCACACACGTCCCGACGTAGAGCCCCACACACGTCCCAGCGTAGAGCCCCACACACGTCCCGACGTAGAGCCCCACACACGTCCCGACGTAGAGCCCCACACACGTCCCGACGTAGAGCCCCACACACGTCCCGACGTAGAGCCCCACACACGTCCCGACGTAGAGCCCCACACACGTCCCGACGTAGAGCCCCACACACGTCCCGACGTAGAGCCCCACACACGTCCCGACGTAGAGCCCCACACACGTCCCGACGAAGAGCCCCACACACGTCCCGACGCAGAGCCCCACACACGTCCCGACGCAGAGCCCCACACACGTCCCGACGCAGAGCCCCACACACGTCCCGACGCAGAGCCCCACACACGTCCCGACGCAGAGCCCCACACACGTCCCGACGCAGAGCCCCACACACGTCCCGACGCAGAGCCCCACACACGTCCCGACGTAGAGCCCAACACACGTCCCGACGCAGAGCCCAACACACGTCCCGACGTAGAGCTGGAAGTAAGCTAAAACCCGACTTAGAGCTGGAAGTAAGCTAAATCCCGACGTAGAGCCCAACACACGTCCCGACGTAGAGCCCAACACACGTCCCGACGTAGAGCCCAACACACGTCCCGACGTAGAGCCCAACACACGTCCCGACGTAGAGCCCAACACACGTCCCGACGTAGAGCCCAACACACGTCCCGACGTAGAGCCCAACACACGTCCCGACGTAGAGCCCAACACACGTCCCGACGTAGAGCCCAACACACGTCCCGACGTAGAGCCCAACACACGTCCCGACCTAGAGCCCAACACACGTCCCGACGTAGAGCTGAAAGTAAGCTAAATCCTGAGGTAGAGCCCAAAACACATCCCGACGCAGAGCGGAAAGTAAGCTAAATCCTGAGGTAGAGCCCAACACACGTCCCGACATAGAGTCCAACACACGTCCCGACGTAGAGTCCAACACACGTCCCGACGCAGAGCTGAAAGTAAGCTAAATCCCGACGTAGAGCCCAACACACGTCCCGACGTAGAGCTGAAAGTAAGCTAAATCCTGAGGGAGAGCCCAACACACGTCCCCACGTAGAGCAGAAAGTAAGCTAAATCCTGAGGTAGAGCCCAACACACGTCCCGACGCAGAGCCCAACACACGTCCCGACGCAGAGCCCAACACACGTCCCGACGCAGAGCCCAAAACACGTCCCGACGCAGAGCCCAACACACGTCCCGACGCAGAGCCCAACACACGTCCCGACGCAGAGCCCAACACACGTCCCGACGCAGAGCCCAACACACGTCCCGACGCAGAGCCCAACACACGTCCCGACGTAGAGCTGAAAGTAAGCTAAATCCTGACAAAGAGCCCAACGCAGGTCGCGACGTAGAGCCCAACGCAGGTCGCGACGTAGAGCCCAACGCAGGTCGCGACGTAGAGCCCAACGCAGGTCGCGACGTAGAGCCCAACGCAGGTCGCGACGTAGAGCCCAACGCACGTCCCGACGTAGAGCCCAACGCACGTCCCGACGTAGAGCTGAAAGTAAGCTAAATCCTGAGGTAGAGCCCAACGCACGTCCCGACGTAGAGCCCAACGCACGTCCCGACGTAGAGCCCAACGCACGTCCCGACGTAGAGCCCAACGCACGTCCCGACGCAGAGCCCAACGCACGTCCCGACGCAGAGCCCAACGCACGTCCCGACGCAGAGCCCAACGCACGTCCCGACGCAGAGCCCAACGCACGTCCCGACGCAGAGCCCAACGCACGTCCCAACGTAGAGCTGAAAGTAAGCTAAATCCTGATGTAGAGCCCAACGCACGTCCCGACGTAGAGCCCAACGCACGTCCCGACGTAGAGCCCAACGCACGTCCCGACGTAGAGCCCAACGCACGTCCCGACGTAGAGCCCAACGCACGTCCCGACGTAGAGCTGAAAGTAAGCTAAATCCTGATGTAGAGCCCAACGCAGGTCCCGACGTAGAGCCCAACGCACGTCCCGACGTAGAGCCCAACGCACGTCCCGACGTAGAGCCCAACGCACGTCCCGACGTAGAGCCCAACGCACGTCCCGACGTAGAGCCCAACGCACGTCCCGACGCAGAGCCCAACGCACGTCCCGACGTAGAGCTGAAAGTAAGCTAAATCCCGACGTAGAGCCCAACGCACGTCCCGACGTAGAGCCCAACGCACGTCCCGACGTAGAGCCCAACGCACGTCCCGACGTAGAGCCCAACGCACGTCCCGACGTAGAGCCCAACGCACGTCCCGACGTAGAGCCCAACGCACGTCCCGACGTAGAGCCCAACGCACGTCCCGACGTAGAGCTGAAAGTAAGCTAAATCCTGATGTAGAGCCCAACGCAGGTCCCGACGTAGAGCCCAACGCACGTCCCGACGTAGAGCCCAACGCACGTCCCGACGTAGAGCCCAACGCACGTCCCGACGTAGAGCCCAACGCACGTCCCGACGCAGAGCCCAACGCACGTCCCGACGTAGAGCTGAAAGTAAGCTAAATCCCGACGTAGAGCCCAACGCACGTCCCGACGTAGAGCCCAACGCACGTCCCGACGTAGAGCCCAACGCACGTCCCGACGTAGAGCCCAACGCACGTCCCGACGTAGAGCTGAAAGTAAGCTAAATCCTGATGTAGAGCCCAACGCAGGTCCCGACGTAGAGCCCAACGCAGGTCCCGACGTAGAGCCCAACGCACGTCCCGACGTAGAGCCCAACGCACGTCCCGACGTAGAGCCCAACGCACGTCCCGACGTAGAGCCCAACGCACGCCCCGACGTAGAGCCCAACGCACGTCCCGACGTAGAGCCCAACGCACGTCCCGACGTAGAGCTGAAAGTAAGCTAAATCCTGATGTAGAGCCCAACGCAGGTCCCGACGTAGAGCCCAACGCACGTCCCGACGTACAGCCCAACGCACGTCCCGACGTACAGCCCAACGCACGTCCCGACGTACAGCCCAACGCACGTCCCGACGCAGAGCCCAACGCACGTCCCGACGTAGAGCTGAAAGTAAGCTAAATCCCGATGTAGAGCCCAACACACGTGCCGACGTAGAGCCCAACACACGTGCCGACGTAGAGCCCAACACACGTCCCGACGTAGAGCACAACACACGTCCCGACGTAGAGCCCAACACACGTCCCGACGTAGAGCCCAACACACGTCCCGACGTAGAGCCCCACACACGTCCCGACGTAGAGCCCCACACACGTCCCGACGTAGAGCCCCACACACGTCCCGACGTAGAGCCCAACACACGTCCCGACGTAGAGCCCCACACACGTCCCGACGCAGAGCCCCACACACGTCCCGACGCAGAGCCCCACACACGTCCCGACGCAGAGCCCAACACACGTCCCGACGCAGAGCCAAACACACGTTCCGATGTAGAGCTGAAAGTAAGCTAAATCATGATGTAGAGCCCAACACACGTCCCGACACAGAGCCCAACACACGTCCCGACGTAGAGCCCAACACACGTCCCGACGCAGAGCGGAAAGTAGGCTTAATCCTGAGGTAGAGCCCAACACACGTCCCGACGCAGAGCGGAAAGTAAGCTAAATCCTGAGGTAGAGCCCAACACACGTCCCGACGCAGAGCGGAAAGTAAGCTAAATCCTGAGGTAGAGCCCAACACACGTCCCGACGCAGAGCGGAAAGTAAGCTAAATCCTGAGGTAGAGCCCAACACACGTCCCCACGTAGAGCTGAAAGTAAGCTAAACCCTGAGGTAGAGCCCAACACACGTCCCGACGTAGAGCCCAACACACGTCCCGACGCAGAGCCCAACACACGTCCCGACGCAGAGCCCAACACACGTCCCGACGTAGAGCCCAACACACGTCCCGACGTAGAGCCCAACACACGTCCCGACGTAGAGCCCAACACACGTCCCGACGTAGAGCTGGAAGTAAGCTAAATCCCCACTTAGAGCTGGAATTAAGCTAAATCCCGACGTAGAGCCCAACACACGTCCCGACGTAGAGCCCAACACACGTCCCGACGTAGAGCCCAACACACGTCCCGACGTAGAGCCCAACACACGTCCCGACGTAGAGCCCAACACACGTCCCGACGTAGAGCCCAACACACGTCCCGACGTAGAGCCCAACACACGTCCCGACCTAGAGCCCAACACACGTCCCGACCTAGAGCCCAACACACGTCCCGACCTAGAGCCCAACACACGTCCCGACCTAGAGCCCAACACACGTCCCGACCTAGAGCCCAACACACGTCCCGACCTAGAGCCCAACACACGTCCCGACCTAGAGCCCAACACACGTCCCGACCTAGAGCCCAACACACGTCCCGACCTAGAGCCCAACACACGTCCCGACGCAGAGCGGAAAGTAAGCTAAATCCTGAGGTAGAGCCCAACACACGTCCCCACGTAGAGCTGAAAGTAAGCTAAATCCTGAGGTAGAGCCCAACACACGTCCCGACCTAGAGCCCAACACACGTCCCGATGTAGAGCCCAACACACGTCCCGACGTAGAGCTGAAAGTAAGCTAAATCCCGACGTAGAGCTGGAAGTAAGCTAAATCCCGACGTAGAGCCTGAAGTAAGCTAAATCCCGACGTAGAGCCGGAAGTAAGCTAAATCCCGACGTAGAGCCCAACACACGTCCCGACGTAGAGCCCAACACACGTCCCGACGTAGAGCCCAACACACGTCCCGACCTAGAGCCCAACACACGTCCCGACCTAGAGCCCAACACACGTCCCGACCTAGAGCCCAACACACGTCCCGACCTAGAGCCCAACACACGTCCCGACCTAGAGCCCAACACACGTCCCGACCTAGAGCCCAACACACGTCCCGACCTAGAGCCCAACACACGTCCCGACCTAGAGCCCAACACACGTCCCGACGTAGAGCTGGAAGTAAGCTAAATCCCGACTTAGAGCTGGAATTAAGCTAAATCCCGACGTAGAGCCCAACACACGTCCCGACGTAGAGCCCAACACACGTCCCGACGTAGAGCCCAACACACGTCCCGACCTAGAGCCCAACACACGTCCCGACGTAGAGCCCAACACACGTCCCGACGTAGAGCCCAACACACGTCCCGACGTAGAGCCCAACACACGTCCCGACGTAGAGCCCAACACACGTCCCGACCTAGAGCCCAACACACGTCCCGACCTAGAGCCCAACACACGTCCCGACCTAGAGCCCAACACACGTCCCGACCTAGAGCCCAACACACGTCCCGACCTAGAGCCCAACACACGTCCCGACCTAGAGCCCAACACACGTCCCGACCTAGAGCCCAACACACGTCCCGACGCAGAGCGGAAAGTAAGCTAAATCCTGAGGTAGAGCCCAACACACGTCCCCACGTAGAGCTGAAAGTAAGCTAAATCCTGAGGTAGAGCCCAACACACGTCCCGACCTAGAGCCCAACACACGTCCCGACCTAGAGCCCAACACACGTCCCGACGTAGAGCTGGAAGTAAGCTAAATCCCGACGTAGAGCCTGAAGTAAGCTAAATCCCGACGTAGAGCCTGAAGTAAGCTAAATCCCGACGTAGAGCCGGAAGTAAGCTAAATCCCGACGTAGAGCCCAACACACGTCCCGACGTAGAGCCCAACACACGTCCCGACCTAGAGCCCAACACACGTCCCGACCTAGAGCCCAACACACGTCCCGACCTAGAGCCCAACACACGTCCCGACCTAGAGCCCAACACACGTCCCGACCTAGAGCCCAACACACGTCCCGACCTAGAGCCCAACACACGTCCCGACCTAGAGCCCAACACACGTCCCGACCTAGAGCCCAACACACGTCCCGACGTAGAGCTGAAAGTAAGCTAAATCCTGAGGTAGAGCCCAACACACGTCCCGACGCAGAGCGGAAAGTAAGCTAAATCCTGAGGTAGAGCCCAACACACGTCCCGACGCAGAGCGCAACACACGTCCCGACGTAGAGCCCCACACACGTCCCAGCGTAGAGCCCCACACACGTCCCAGCGTAGAGCCCCACACACGTCCCGACGCAGAGCCCCACACACGTCCCGACGCAGAGCCCCACACACGTCCCGACGCAGAGCCCCACACACGTCCCGACGCAGAGCCCCACACACGTCCCGACGCAGAGCCCCACACACGTCCCGACGCAGAGCCCCACACACGTCCCGACGCAGAGCCCCACACACGTCCCGACGCAGAGCCCCACACACGTCCCGACGCAGAGCCCCACACACGTCCCGACGCAGAGCCCCACACACGTCCCGACGCAGAGCCCCACACACGTCCCGACGCAGAGCCCCACTCACGTCCCGACGCAGAGCCCCACACACGTCCCGACTCAGAGCCCCACACACGTCCCGACGCAGAGCCCCACACACGTCCCGACGCAGAGCCCCACACACGTCCCGACGCAGAGCCCCACACACGTCCCGACGCAGAGCCCCACACACGTCCCGACGCAGAGCCCCACACACGTCCCGACGCAGAGCCCCACACACGTCCCGACGCAGAGCCCCACACACGTCCCGACGCAGAGCCCCACACACGTCCCGACGCAGAGCCCCACACACGTCCCGACGCAGAGCCCCACACACGTCCCGACGCAGAGCCCCACACACGTCCCGACGCAGAGCCCCACACACGTCCCGACGCAGAGCCAAACACACGTCCCGACGTAGAGCCCAACACACGTTCCGATGTAGAGCTGAAAGTAAGCTAAATCATGATGTAGAGCCCAACACACGTCCCGACGCAGAGCCCAACACACATCCCGACGTAGAGCCCAACACACGTCCCGACGCAGAGCGGAAAGTAGGCTTAATCCTGAGGTAGAGCCCAACACATGTCCCGACGCAGAGCGGAAAGTAAGCTAAATCCTGAGGTAGAGCCCAACACACGTCCCCACGTAGAGATGAAAGTAAGCTAAATCCTGAGGTAGAGCCCAACACACGTCCCCACGTAGAGATGAAAGTAAGCTAAATCCTGAGGTAGAGCCCAACACACGTCCCGACCTAGAGCCCAACGCACGTCCCGACCTAGAGCCCAACGCACGTCCCGACCTAGAGCCCAAAGCACGTCCCGACCTAGAGCCCAACGCACGTCCCGACCTAGAGCCCAAAGCACGTCCCGACCTAGAGCCCAACGCACGTCCCGACGCAGAGCCCAACGCACGTCCCGACGTAGAGCTGAAAGTAAGCTAAATCCTGATGTAGAGCCCAACGCACGTCCCGACGTAGAGCCCAACGCACGTCCCGACGTAGAGCCCAACGCACGTCCCGACGTAGAGCCCAACGCACGTCCCGACGTAGAGCCCAACGCACGTCCCGACGTAGAGCCCAACGCACGTCCCGACGTAGAGCTGAAAGTAAGCTAAATCCTGATGTAGAGCCCAACGCAGGTCCCGACGTAGAGCCCAACGCACGTCCCGACGTAGAGCCCAACGCACGTCCCGACGTAGAGCCCAACGCACGTCCCGACGTACAGCCCAACGCACGTCCCGACGCAGACCCCAACGCACGTCCCGACGTAGAGCTGAAAGTAAGCTAAATCCTGATGTAGAGCCCAACGCAGGTCCCGACGTAGAGCCCAACGCACGTCCCGACGTAGAGCCCAACGCACGTCCCGACGTAGAGCCCAACGCACGTCCCGACGCAGAGCCCAACGCACGTCCCGACGTAGAGCTGAAAGTAAGCTAAATCCCGACGTAGAGCCCAACGCACGTCCCGACGTAGAGCCCAACGCACGTCCCGACGTAGAGCTGAAAGTAAGCTAAATCCCGATGTAGAGCCCAACGCACGTCCCGACGTAGAGCCCAACGCACGTCCCGACGTAGAGCCCAACGCACGTCCCGACGTAGAGCTGAAAGTAAGCTAAATCCTGATGTAGAGCCCAACGCAGGTCCCGACGTAGAGCCCAACGCAGGTCCCGACGTAGAGCCCAACGCACGTCCCGACGTAGAGCCCAACGCACGTCCCGACGCAGAGCCCAACGCACGTCCCGACGTAGAGCTGAAAGTAAGCTAAATCCCGACGTAGAGCCCAACACACGTCCCGACGTAGAGCCCAACACACGTCCCGACGTAGAGCCCAACACACGTCCCGACGTAGAGCCCAACACACGTCCCGACGTAGAGCCCAACACACGTCCCGACGTAGAGCCCAACACACGTCCCGACGTAGAGCCCAACACACGTCCCGACGTAGAGCCCAACACACGTCCCGACGTAGAGCCCAACACACGTCCCGACGTAGAGCCCAACACACGTCCCGACGTAGAGCCCAACACACGTCCCGACGTAGAGCCCAACACACGTCCCGACGTAGAGCCCAACACACGTCCCGACGTAGAGCCCAACACACGTCCCGACGTAGAGCCCAACACACGTCCCGACGTAGAGCCCAACACACGTCCCGACCTAGAGCTGAAAGTAAGCTAAATCCTGATGTAAAGCCCAACACACGTCCCGACGTAGAGCCCAACACACGTCCCGACGTAGAGCCCAACACACGTCCCGACGTAGAGCCCAACACACGTCCCGACGTAGAGCCCAACACACGTCCCGACGTAGAGCCCAACACACGTCCCGACGTAGAGCCCAACACACGTCCCGACGTAGAGCCCAACACACGTCCCGACGTAGAGCCCAACACACGTCCCGACGTAGAGCCCAACACACGTCCCGACGTAGAGCCCAACACACGTCCCGACGTAGAGCCCAACACACGTCCCGACGTAGAGCCCAACACACGTCCCGACGTAGAGCCCAACACACGTCCCGACGCAGAGCCCAACACACGTCCCGACGTAGAGCCCAACACACGTCCCGACGCAGAGCCCAACACACGTCCCGACGCAGAGCCCAACACACGTCCCGACGCAGAGCCCAACACACGTCCCGACGCAGAGCCCAACACACGTTCCGATGTAGAGCGCAAAGTAGGCTTAATCCTGAGTTAGAGCCCAACACATGTCCCGACGCAGAGCGGAAAGTAAGCTAAATCCTGAGGTAGAGCCCAACACACGTCCCCACGTAGAGCTGAAAGTAAGCTAAACCCTGAGGTAGAGCCCAACACACGTCCCGACGTAGAGCCCAACACACGTCCCGACGTAGAGCTGGAAGTAAGCTAAATCCCGACTTAGAGCTGGAAGTAAGCTAAATCCCGACTTAGAGCTGGAAGTAAGCTAAATCCCGACTTAGAGCTGGAAGTAAGCTAAATCCCGACTTAGAGCTGGAAGTAAGCTAAATCCCGACGTAGAGCCCAACACACGTCCCGACCTAGAGCCCAACACACGTCCCGACCTAGAGCCCAACACACGTCCCGACCTAGAGCCCAACACACGTCCCGACCTAGAGCCCAACACACGTCCCGACGTAGAGCCCAACACACGTCCCGACGTAGAGCCCAACACACGTCCCGACCTAGAGCCCAACACACGTCCCGACCTAGAGCCCAACACACGTCCCGACCTAGAGCCCAACACACGTCCCGACCTAGAGCCCAACACACGTCCCGACCTAGAGCCCAACACACGTCCCGACCTAGAGCCCAACACACGTCCCGACCTAGAGCCCAACACACGTCCCGACCTAGAGCCCAACACACGTCCCGACCTAGAGCCCAACACACGTCCCGACCTAGAGCCCAACACACGTCCCGACCTAGAGCCCAACACACGTCCCGACCTAGAGCCCAACACACGTCCCGACGCAGAGCGGAAAGTAAGCTAAATCCTGAGGTAGAGCCCAACACACGTCCCCACGTAGAGCTGAAAGTAAGCTAAATCCTGAGGTAGAGCCCAACACACGTCCCGACGTAGAGCTGAAAGTAAGCTAAATCCCGACGTAGAGCCCAACACACGTCCCGACCTAGAGCCCAACACACGTCCCGACCTAGAGCCCAACACACGTCCCGACCTAGAGCCCAACACACGTCCCGACCTAGAGCCCAACACACGTCCCGACCTAGAGCCCAACACACGTCCCGACCTAGAGCCCAACACACGTCCCGACGTAGAGCTGGAAGTAAGCTAAATCCCGACTTAGAGCTGGAAGTAAGCTAAATCCCGACTTAGAGCTGGAAGTAAGCTAAATCCCGACGTAGAGCCCAACACACGTCCCGACGTAGAGCCTAACACACGTCCCGACGTAGAGCCCAACACACGTCCCGACGTAGAGCCCAACACACGTCCCGACGTAGAGCCCAACACACGTCCCGACGTAGAGCCCAACACACGTCCCGACCTAGAGCCCAACACACGTCCCGACCTAGAGCCCAACACACGTCCCGACCTAGAGCCCAACACACGTCCCGACCTAGAGCCCAACACACGTCCCGACCTAGAGCCCAACACACGTCCCGACCTAGAGCCCAACACACGTCCCGACCTAGAGCCCAACACACGTCCCGACCTAGAGCCCAACACACGTCCCGACCTAGAGCCCAACACACGTCCCGACCTAGAGCCCAACACACGTCCCGACGCAGAGCGGAAAGTAAGCTAAATCCTGAGGTAGAGCCCAACACACGTCCCCACGTAGAGCTGAAAGTAAGCTAAATCCTGAGGTAGAGCCCAACACACGTCCCGACCTAGAGCCCAACACACGTCCCGACCTAGAGCCCAACACACGTCCCGACGTAGAGCTGAAAGTAAGCTAAATCCCGACGTAGAGCCCAACACACGTCCCGACCTAGAGCCCAACACACGTCCCGACCTAGAGCCCAACACACGTCCCGACCTAGAGCCCAACACACGTCCCGACCTAGAGCCCAACACACGTCCCGACCTAGAGCCCAACACACGTCCCGACCTAGAGCCCAACACACGTCCCGACCTAGAGCCCAACACACGTCCCGACCTAGAGCCCAACACACGTCCCGACCTAGAGCCCAACACACGTCCCGACCTAGAGCCCAACACACGTCCCGACCTAGAGCCCAACACACGTCCCGACCTAGAGCCCAACACACGTCCCGACCTAGAGCTGAAAGTAAGCTAAATCCTGAGGTAGAGCCCAACACACGTCCCGACGCAGAGCGGAAAGTAAGCTAAATCCTGAGTTAGAGCCCAACACACGTCCCGACGCAGAGCGCAACACACGTCCCGACGTAGAGCCCCACACACGTCCCAGCGTAGAGCCCCACACACGTCCCAGCGTAGAGCCCCACACACGTCCCGACGTAGAGCCCCACACACGTCCCGACGTAGAGCCCAACACACGTCCCGACGCAGAGCCCCACACACGTCCCGACGCAGAGCCCCACACACGTCCCGACGCAGAGCCCCACACACGTCCCGACGCAGAGCCCCACACACGTCCCGACGCAGAGCCCCACACACGTCCCGACGCAGAGCCCCACACACGTCCCGACGCAGAGCCCCACACACGTCCCGACGCAGAGCCCCACACACGTCCCGACGCAGAGCCCCACACACGTCCCGACGCAGAGCCCCACACACGTTCCGATGTAGAGCTGAAAGTAAGCTAAATCATGATGTAGAGCCCAACACACGTCCCGACGCAGAGCCCAACACACGTCCCGACGTAGAGCCCAACACACGTCCCGACGCAGAGCGGAAAGTAGGCTTAATCCTGAGGTAGAGCCCAACACACGTCCCGACGCAGAGCGGAAAGTAAGCTAAATCCTGAGGTAGAGCCCAACACACGTCCCCACGTAGAGCTGAAAGTAAGCTAAATCCTGAGGTAGAGCCCAACACACGTCCCCACGTAGAGCTGAAAGTAAGCTAAATCCTGAGGTAGAGCCCAACACACGTCCCGACGTAGAGCCCAACACACGTCCCGACGTAGAGCCCAACACACGTCCCGACGTAGAGCCCAACACACGTCCCGACGTAGAGCCCAACACACGTCCCGACGTAGAGCCCAACACACGTCCCGACCTAGAGCCCAACACACGTCCCGACCTAGAGCCCAACACACGTCCCGACCTAGAGCCCAACACACGTCCCGACCTAGAGCCCAACACACGTCCCGACCTAGAGCCCAACACACGTCCCGACCTAGAGCCCAACACACGTCCCGACCTAGAGCCCAACACACGTCCCGACCTAGAGCCCAACACACGTCCCGACCTAGAGCCCAACACACGTCCCGACGCAGAGCGGAAAGTAAGCTAAATCCTGAGGTAGAGCCCAACACACGTCCCCACGTAGAGCTGAAAGTAAGCTAAATCCTGAGGTAGAGCCCAACACACGTCCCGACCTAGAGCCCAACACACGTCCCGACCTGGAGCCCAACACACGTCCCGACGTAGACCTGAAAGTAAGCTAAATCCCGACGTAGAGCCCAACACACGTCCCGACCTAGAGCCCAACACACGTCCCGACCTAGAGCCCAACACACGTCCCGACCTAGAGCCCAACACACGTCCCGACCTAGAGCCCAACACACGTCCCGACCTAGAGCCCAACACACGTCCCGACCTAGAGCCCAACACACGTCCCGACCTAGAGCCCAACACACGTCCCGACCTAGAGCCCAACACACGTCCCGACCTAGAGCCCAACACACGTCCCGACCTAGAGCTGAAAGTAAGCTAAATCCTGAGGTAGAGCCCAACACACGTCCCGACGCAGAGCGGAAAGTAAGCTAAATCCTGAGGTAGAGCCCAACACACGTCCCGACGCAGAGCGCAACACACGTCCCGACGTAGAGCCCCACACACGTCCCAGCGTAGAGCCCCACACACGTCCCGACGCAGAGCCCCACACACGTCCCGACGCAGAGCCCCACACACGTCCCGACGCAGAGCCCCACACACGTCCCGACGCAGAGCCCCACACACGTCCCGACGCAGAGCCCCACACACGTCCCGACGCAGAGCCCCACACACGTCCCGACGCAAAGCCCCACACACGTCCCGACGCAGAGCCCCACACACGTCCCGACGCAGAGCCCCACACACATCCCGACGCAGAACCCCACACACGTCCCGACGCAGAGCCCCACACACGTTCCGATGTAGAGCTGAAAGTAAGCTAAATCATGATGTAGAGCCCAACACACGTCCCGACGCAGAGCCCAACACACGTCCCGACGTAGAGCCCAACACACGTCCCGACGCAGAGCGGAAAGTAGGCTTAATCCTGAGGTAGAGCCCAACACATGTCCCGACGCAGAGCGGAAAGTAAGCTAAATCCTGAGGTAGAGCCCAACACACGTCCCCACGTAGAGCTGAAAGTAAGCTAAATCCTGAGGTAGAGCCCAACACACGTCCCGACGTAGAGCCCAACACACGTCCCGACGTAGAGCCCAACACACGTCCCGACGTAGAGCCCAACACACGTCCCGACCTAGAGCCCAACACACGTCCCGACCTAGAGCCCAACACACGTCCCGACCTAGAGCCCAACACACGTCCCGACGTAGAGCCCAACACACGTCCTGACGCAGAGCCACACACACGTCCCGACGCAGAGCCCAACACACGTCCCGACGTAGAGCCCAACACACGTCCCGACGCAGAGCCCAACACACGTTCCGATGTAGAGCTGAAAGTAAGCTAAATCATGATGTAGAGCCCAACACACGTCCCGACGCAGAGCCCAACACACGTCCCGACGTAGAACCCAACACACGTCCCGACGTAGAGCCCAACACACGTCCCGACGCAGAGCGGAAAGTAGGCTTAATCCTGAGGTAGAGCCCAACACATATCCCGACGCAGAGCGGAAAGTAAGCTAAATCCTGAGGTAGAGCCCAACACACGTCCCCACGTAGAGCTGAAAGTAAGCTAAACCCTGAGGTAGAGCCCAACACACGTCCCGACCTAGAGCCCAACACACGTCCCGACGCAGAGCCCAACACACGTCCCGACGTAGAGCTGGAAGTAAGCTAAATCCCGACTTAGAGCTGGAAGTAAGCTAAATCCCGACTTAGAGCCCAACACACGTCCCGACGTAGAGCCCAACACACGTCCCGACGTAGAGCCCAACACACGTCCCGACGTAGAGCCCAACACACGTCCCGACGTAGAGCCCAACACACGTCCCGACCTAGAGCCCAACACACGTCCCGACCTAGAGCCCAACACACGTCCCGACCTAGAGCCCAACACACGTCCCGACCTAGAGCCCAACACACGTCCCGACCTAGAGCCCAACACACGTCCCGACCTAGAGCCCAACACACGTCCCGACCTAGAGCCCAACACACGTCCCGACCTAGAGCCCAACACACGTCCCGACCTAGAGCCCAACACACGTCCCGACCTAGAGCCCAACACACGTCCCGACCTAGAGCCCAACACACGTCCCGACCTAGAGCCCAACACACGTCCCGACGTAGAGCTGAAAGTAAGCTAAATCCTGAGGTAGAGCCCAACACACGTCCCGACGTAGAGCTGAAAGTAAGCTAAATCCTGAAGTAGAGCCCAACACACGTCCCGACGCAGAGCGGAAAGTAAGCTAAATCCTGAGGTAGAGCCCAACACACGTCCCGACGCAGAGCGCAACACACGTCCCGACGTAGAGCCCCACACACGTCCCAGCGTAGAGCCCCACACACGTCCCAGCGTAGAGCCCCACACACGTCCCGACGCAGAGCCCCACACACGTCCCGACGCAGAGCCCCACACACGTCCCGACGCAGAGCCCCACACACGTCCCGACGCAGAGCCCCACACACGTCCCGACGCAGAGCCCCACACACGTCCCGACGCAGAGCCCCACACACGTCCCGACGCAGAGCCCCACACACGTCCCGACGCAGAGCCCCACACACGTCCCGACGCAGAGCCCCACTCACGTCCCGACGCAGAGCCCCACTCACGTCCCGACGCAGAGCCCCACACACGTCCCGACGCAGAGCCCCACACACGTCCCGACGCAGAGCCCCACACACGTCCCGACGCAGAGCCCCACACACGTCCCGACGCAGAGCCCCACACACGTCCCGACGCAGAGCCCCACGCACGTCCCGACGCAGAGCCCCACGCACGTCCCGACGCAGAGCCCCACGCACGTCCCGACGCAGAGCCCCACGCACGTCCCGACGCAGAGCCCCACACACGTCCCGAGGCAGAGCCCCACACACGTCCCAACGCAGAGCCAAACACACGTCCCGACGTAGAGCCCAACACACGTTCCGATGTAGAGCTGAAAGTAAGCTAAATCATGATGTAGAGCCCAACACACGTCCCGACGCAGAGCCCAACACACATCCCGACGTAGAGCCCAACACACGTCCCGACGCAGAGCGGAAAGTAGGCTTAATCCTGAGGTAGAGCCCAACACATGTCCCGACGTAGAGATGAAAGTAAGCTAAATCCTGAGGTAGAGCCCAACACACGTCCCGACCTAGAGCCCAACACACGTCCCGACCTAGAGCCCAACACACGTCCCGACGCAGAGCCCAAAGCACGTCCCGACCTAGAGCCCAACGCACGTCCCGACCTAGAGCCCAAAGCACGTCCCGACCTAGAGCCCAACGCACGTCCCGACGCAGAGCCCAACGCACGTCCCGACGTAGAGCTGAAAGTAAGCTAAATCCTGATGTAGAGCCCAACGCACGTCCCGACGTAGAGCCCAACGCACGTCCCGACGTAGAGCCCAACGCACGTCCCGACGTAGAGCCCAACGCACGTCCCGACGTAGAGCCCAACGCACGTCCCGACGTAGAGCCCAACGCACGTCCCGACGTAGAGCCCAACGCACGTCCCGACGTAGAGCTGAAAGTAAGCTAAATCCTGATGTAGAGCCCAACGCAGGTCCCGACGTAGAGCCCAACGCACGTCCCGACGTAGAGCCCAACGCACGTCCCGACGTAGAGCCCAACGCACGTCCCGACGTAGAGCCCAACGCACGTCCCGACGCAGACCCCAACGCACGTCCCGACGTAGAGCTGAAAGTAAGCTAAATCCTGATGTAGAGCCCAACGCACGTCCCGACGTAGAGCCCAACGCACGTCCCGACGTAGAGCCCAACGCACGTCCCGACGTAGAGCCCAACGCACGTCCCGACGCAGAGCCCAACGCACGTCCCGACGTAGAGCTGAAAGTAAGCTAAATCCCGACGTAGAGCCCAACGCACGTCCCGACGTAGAGCCCAACGCACGTCCCGACGTAGAGCCCAACGCACGTCCCGACGTAGAGCCCAACGCACGTCCCGACGTAGAGCTGAAAGTAAGCTAAATCCCGATGTAGAGCCCAACGCACGTCCCGACGTAGAGCCCAACGCACGTCCCGACGTAGAGCCCAACGCACGTCCCGACGTAGAGCCCAACGCACGTCCCGACGTAGAGCCCAACGCACGTCCCGACGTAGAGCCCAACGCACGTCCCGACGTAGAGCCCAACGCACGTCCCGACGTAGAGCCCAACGCACGTCCCGACGTAGAGCCCAACGCACGTCCCGACGTAGAGCTGAAAGTAAGCTAAATCCTGATGTAGAGCCCAACGCAGGTCCCGACGTAGAGCCCAACGCAGGTCCCGACGTAGAGCCCAACGCACGTCCCGACGTAGAGCCCAACGCACGTCCCGACGTAGAGCCCAACGCACGTCCCGACGCAGAGCCCAACGCACGTCCCGACGTAGAGCTGAAAGTAAGCTAAATCCCGACGTAGAGCCCAACACACGTCCCGACGTAGAGCCCAACACACGTCCCGACGTAGAGCCCAACACACGTCCCGACGTAGAGCCCAACACACGTCCCGACGTAGAGCCCAACACACGTCCCGACGTAGAGCCCAACACACGTCCCGACGTAGAGCCCAACACACGTCCCGACGTAGAGCTGAAAGTAAGCTAAATCCTGATGTAGAGCCCAACACACGTCCCGACGTAGAGCCCAACACACGTCCCGACGTAGAGCCCAACACACGTCCCGACGTAGAGCCCAACACACGTCCCGACGTAGAGCCCAACACACGTCCCGACGTAGAGCCCAACACACGTCCCGACGTAGAGCCCAACACACGTCCCGACGTAGAGCCCAACACACGTCCCGAAGTAGAGCCCAACACACGTCCCGACGTAGAGCCCAACACACGTCCCGACGTAGAGCCCAACACACGTCCCGACGTAGAGCCCAACACACGTCCCGACGTAGAGCCCAACACACGTCCCGACGCAGAGCCCAACACACGTCCCGACGTAGAGCCCAACACACGTCCCGACGCAGAGCCCAACACACGTCCCGACGCAGAGCCCAACACACGTCCCGACGCAGAGCCGAACACACGTCCCGACGTAGAGCCCAACACACGTTCCGATGTAGAGCGGAAAGTAGGCTTAATCCTGAGGTAGAGCCCAACACATGTCCCGACGCAGAGCGGAAAGTAAGCTAAATCCTGAGGTAGAGCCCAACACACGTCCCCACGTAGAGCTGAAAGTAAGCTAAACCCTGAGGTAGAGCCCAACACACGTCCCGACCTAGAGCCCAACACACGTCCCGACGCAGAGCCCAACACACGTCCCGACGTAGAGCCCAACACACGTCCCGACGTAGAGCTGGAAGTAAGCTAAATCCCGACTTAGAGCTGGAAGTAAGCTAAATCCCGACTTAGAGCTGGAAGTAAGCTAAATCCCGACTTAGAGCTGGAAGTAAGCTAAATCCCGACTTAGAGCTGGAAGTAAGCTAAATCCCGACGTAGAGCCCAACACACGTCCCGACGTAGAGCCCAACACACGTCCCGACGTAGAGCCCAACACACGTCCCGACGTAGAGCCCAACACACGTCCCGACGTAGAGCCCAACACACGTCCCGACGTAGAGCCCAACACACGTCCCGACCTAGAGCCCAACACACGTCCCGACGTAGAGCCCAACACACGTCCCGACGTAGAGCCCAACACACGTCCCGACGTAGAGCCCAACACACGTCCCGACCTAGAGCCCAACACACGTCCCGACCTAGAGCCCAACACACGTCCCGACCTAGAGCCCAACACACGTCCCGACCTAGAGCCCAACACACGTCCCGACCTAGAGCCCAACACACGTCCCGACCTAGAGCCCAACACACGTCCCGACGCAGAGCGGAAAGTTAGCTAAATCCTGAGGTAGAGCCCAACACACGTCCCGACCTAGAGCCCAACACACGTCCCGACCTAGAGCCCAACACACGTCCCGACGTAGAGCTGAAAGTAAGCTAAATCCCGACGTAGAGCCCAACACACGTCCCGACCTAGAGCCCAACACACGTCCCGACCTAGAGCCCAACACACGTCCCGACCTAGAGCCCAACACACGTCCCGACCTAGAGCCCAACACACGTCCCGACCTAGAGCCCAACACACGTCCCGACCTAGAGCCCAACACACGTCCCGACCTAGACCCCAACACACGTCCCGACGTAGAGCTGGAAGTAAGCTAAATCCCGACTTAGAGCTGGAAGTAAGCTAAATCCCGACTTAGAGCTGGAAGTAACCTAAATCCCGACTTAGAGCTGGAAGTAAGCTAAATCCCGACGTAGAGCCCAACACACGTCCCGACGTAGAGCCCAACACACGTCCCGACGTAGAGCCCAACACACGTCCCGACGTAGAGCCCAACACACGTCCCGACGTAGAGCCCAACACACGTCCCGACGTAGAGCCCAACACACGTCCCGACGTAGAGCCCAACACACGTCCCGACCTAGAGCCCAACACACGTCCCGACCTAGAGCCCAACACACGTCCCGACCTAGAGCCCAACACACGTCCCGACCTAGAGCCCAACACACGTCCCGACCTAGAGCCCAACACACGTCCCGACCTAGAGCCCAACACACGTCCCGACCTAGAGCCCAACACACGTCCCGACCTAGAGCCCAACACACGTCCCGACCTAGAGCCCAACACACGTCCCGACGCAGAGCGGAAAGTAAGCTAAATCCTGAGGTAGAGCCCAACACACGTCCCCACGTAGAGCTGAAAGTAAGCTAAATCCTGAGGTAGAGCCCAACACACGTCCCGACCTAGAGCCCAACACACGTCCCGACCTAGAGCCCAACACACGTCCCGACCTAGAGCCCAACACACGTCCCGACCTAGAGCCCAACACACGTCCCGACCTAGAGCCCAACACACGTCCCGACGTAGAGCTGAAAGTAAGCTAAATCCCGACGTAGAGCCCAACACACGTCCCGACCTAGAGCCCAACACACGTCCCGACCTAGAGCCCAACACACGTCCCGACCTAGAGCCCAACACACGTCCCGACCTAGAGCCCAACACACGTCCCGACCTAGAGCCCAACACACGTCCCGACCTAGAGCCCAACACACGTCCCGACCTAGAGCCCAACACACGTCCCGACCTAGAGCCCAACACACGTCCCGACCTAGAGCCCAACACACGTCCCGACCTAGAGCTGAAAGTAAGCTAAATCCTGAGGTAGAGCCCAACACACGTCCCGACGCAGAGCGGAAAGTAAGCTAAATCCTGAGGTAGAGCCCAACACACGTCCCGACGCAGAGCGCAACACACGTCCCGACGTAGAGCCCCACACACGTCCCAGCGTAGAGCCCCACACACGTCCCGACGTAGAGCCCAACACACGTCCCGACGTAGAGCCCCACACACGTCCCGACGCAGAGCCCCACACACGTCCCGACGCAGAGCCCCACACACGTCCCGACGCAGAGCCCCACACACGTCCCGACGCAGAGCCCCACACACGTCCCGACGCAGAGCCCCACACACGTCCCGACGCAGAGCCCCACACACGTCCCGACGCAGAGCCCCACACACGTCCCGACGCAGAGCCCCACACACGTCCCGACGCAGAGCCCCACACACGTCCCGACGCAGAGCCCCACACACGTCCCGACGCAGAGCCCCACACACGTCCCGATGTAGAGCTGAAAGTAAGCTAAATCATGATGTAGAGCCCAACACACGTCCCGACGCAGAGCCCAACACACGTCCCGACGTAGAGCCCAACACACGTCCCGACGTAGAGCCCAACACACGTCCCGACGCAGAGCGGAAAGTAGGCTTAATCCTGAGGTAGAGCCCAACACATGTCCCGACGCAGAGCGGAAAGTAAGCTAAATCCTGAGGTAGAGCCCAACACACGTCCCCACGTAGAGCTGAAAGTAAGCTAAATCCTGAGGTAGAGCCCAACACACGTCCCGACGTAGAGCCCAACACACGTCCCGACGTAGAGCCCAACACACGTCCCGACGTAGAGCCCAACACACGTCCCGACGTAGAGCCCAACACACGTCCCGACCTAGAGCCCAACACACGTCCCGACCTAGAGCCCAACACACGTCCCGACCTAGAGCCCAACACACGTCCCGACGCAGAGCCACACACACGTCCCGACGCAGAGCCCAACACACGTCCCGACGTAGAGCCCAACACACGTCCCGACGCAGAGCCCAACACACGTTCCGATGTAGAGCTGAAAGTAAGCTAAATCATGATGTAGAGCCCAACACACGTCCCGACGCAGAGCCCAACACACGTCCCGACGTAGAGCCCAACACACGTCCCGACGTAGAGCCCAACACACGTCCCGACGCAGAGCGGAAAGTAGGCTTAATCCTGAGGTAGACCCCAACACACATCCCGACGCAGAGCGGAAAGTAAGCTAAATCCTGAGGTAGAGCCCAACACACGTCCCCACGTAGAGCTGAAAGTAAGCTAAACCCTGAGGTAGAGCCCAACACACGTCCCGACGTAGAGCTGGAAGTAAGCTAAATCCCGACTTAGAGCTGGAAGTAAGCTAAATCCCGACGTAGAGCCCAACACACGTCCCGACGTAGAGCCCAACACACGTCCCGACGTAGAGCCCAACACACGTCCCGACGTAGAGCCCAACACACGTCCCGACCTAGAGCCCAACACACGTCCCGACCTAGAGCCCAACACACGTCCCGACCTAGAGCCCAACACACGTCCCGACCTAGAGCCCAACACACGTCCCGACCTAGAGCCCAACACACGTCCCGACCTAGAGCCCAACACACGTCCCGACCTAGAGCCCAACACACGTCCCGACCTAGAGCCCAACACACGTCCCGACCTAGAGCCCAACACACGTCCCGACCTAGAGCCCAACACACGTCCCGACCTAGAGCCCAACACACGTCCCGACCTAGAGCCCAACACACGTCCCGACCTAGAGCCCAACACACGTCCCGACCTAGAGCCCAACACACGTCCCGACCTAGAGCTGAAAGTAAGCTAAATCCTGAGGTAGAGCCCAACACACGTCCCGACGCAGAGCGGAAAGTAAGCTAAATCCTGAGGTAGAGCCCAACACACGTCCCGACGCAGAGCGGAAAGTAAGCTAAATCCTGAGGTAGAGCCCAACACACGTCCCGACGCAGAGCGGAAAGTAAGCTAAATCCTGAGGTAGAGCCCAACACACGTCCCGACGCAGAGCGCAACACACGTCCCGACGTAGAGCCCCACACACGTCCCAGCGTAGAGCCCCACACACGTCCCGACGCAGAGCCCCACACACGTCCCGACGCAGAGCCCCACACACGTCCCGACGCAGAGCCCCACACACGTCCCGACGCAGAGCCCCACACACGTCCCGACGCAGAGCCCCACACACGTCCCGACGCAGAGCCCCACACACGTCCCGACGCAGAGCCCCACACACGTCCCGACGCAGAGCCCCACACACGTCCCGACGCAGAGCCCCACACACGTCCCGACGCAGAGCCCCACACACGTCCCGACGCAGAGCCCCACACACGTCCCGACGCAGAGCCCCACACACGTCCCGACGCAGAGCCCAACACACGTCCCGACGCAGAGCCCAACACACGTCCCGACGCAGAGCCAAACACACGTCCCGACGTAGAGCCCAACACACGTTCCGATGTAGAGCTGAAAGTAAGCTAAATCATGATGTAGAGCCCAACACACGTCCCGACGCAGAGCCCAACACACGTCCCGACGTAGAGCCCAACACACGTCCCGACCTAGAGCCCAACACACGTCCCGACCTAGAGCCCAACACACGTCCCGACCTAGAGCCCAACACACGTCCCGACGTAGAGCCCAACACACGTCCCGACCTAGAGCCCAACACACGTCCCGACCTAGAGCCCAACACACGTCCCGACCTAGAGCCCAACACACGTCCCGACCTAGAGCCCAACACACGTCCCGACCTAGAGCCCAACACACGTCCCGACCTAGAGCCCAACACACGTCCCGACCTAGAGCCCAACACACGTCCCGACCTAGAGCCCAACACACGTCCCGACCTAGAGCCCAACACACGTCCCGACCTAGAGCCCAACACACGTCCCGACCTAGAGCCCAACACACGTCCCGACCTAGAGCCCAACACACGTCCCGACCTAGAGCCCAACACACGTCCCGACCTAGAGCCCAACACACGTCCCGACCTAGAGCCCAACACATGTCCCCACGCAGAGCGGAAAGTAAGCTAAATCCTGAGGGAGAGCCCAACACACGTCCCGACGTAGAGCCCAACACACGTCCCGACGTAGAGCCCAACACACGTCCCGACGTAGAGCCCAACACACGTCCCGACGTAGAGCCCAACACACGTCCCGACGTAGAGCCCAACACACGTCCCGACGTAGAGCCCAACACACGTCCCGACCTAGAGCCCAACACACGTCCCGACGCAGAGCGGAAAGTAAGCTAAATCCTGAGGTAGAGCCCAACACACGTCCCGATGTAGAGCACAACACACGTCCCGATGTAGAGCCCAACACACGTCCCGACGTAGACCTGAAAGTAAGCTAAATCCTGAGGTAGAGCCCAACGCACGTCCCGACGCAGAGCCCCACACACGTCCCGACGCAGAGCCCCACACACGTCCCGACGCAGAGCCCCACACACGTCCCGACGCAGAGCCCAACACACGTCCCGACGCAGAGCCCAACACACGTCCCGACGCAGAGCCCAACACACGTCCCGACGTAGAGCCCAACACACGTCCCGACGTAGAGCCCAACACACGTCCCGACGTAGAGCTGGAAGTAAGCTAAATCCCGACTTAGAGCTGGAAGTAAGCTAAATCCCGACGTAGAGCCCAACACACGTCCCGACGTAGAGCCCAACACACGTCCCGACGTAGAGCCCAACACACGTCCCGACCTAGAGCCCAACACACGTCCCGACCTAGAGCCCAACACACGTCCCGACGTAGAGCCCAACACACGTCCCGACCTAGAGCCCAACACACGTCCCGACCTAGAGCCCAACACACGTCCCGACCTAGAGCCCAACACACGTCCCGACCTAGAGCCCAACACACGTCCCGACCTAGAGCCCAACACACGTCCCGACCTAGAGCCCAACACACGTCCCGACCTAGAGCCCAACACATGTCCCGACGCAGAGCGGAAAGTAAGCTAAATCCTGAGGTAGAGCCCAACACACGTCCCGACGTAGAGCCCAACACACGTCCCGACGTAGAGCCCAACACACGTCCCGACGTAGAGCCCAACACACGTCCCGACGTAGAGCCCAACACACGTCCCGACGTAGAGCCCAACACACGTCCCGACGCAGAGCCCAACACACGTCCCGACGCAGAGCCCAACACACGTCCCGACGCAGAGCCCCACACACGTCCCGACGCAGAGCCCCACACACGTCCCGACGTAGAGCCCCACACACGTCCCGACGTAGAGCCCCACACACGTCCCGACGTAGAGCCCCACACACGTCCCGACGTAGAGCCCCACACACGTCCCGACGTAGAGCCCCACACACGTCCCGACGTAGAGCCCCACACACGTCCCGACGTAGAGCCCCACACACGTCCCGACGCAGAGCCCCACACACGTCCCGACGCAGAGCCCCACACACGTCCCGACGCAGAGCCCCACACACGTCCCGACGCAGAGCCCCACACACGTCCCGACGCAGAGCCCCACACACGTCCCGACGCAGAGCCCCACACACGTCCCGACGCAGAGCCCCACACACGTCCCGACGCAGAGCCCCACACACGTCCCGACGCAGAGCCCCACACACGTCCCGACGCAGAGCCCCACACACGTCCCGACGCAGAGCCCCACACACGTCCCGACGCAGAGCCCCACACACGTCCCGACGCAGAGCCCCACACACGTCCCGACGCAGAGCCCAACACACGTCCCGACGCAGAGCCCAACACACGTCCCGACGCAGAGCCCAACACACGTCCCGACGTAGAGCCCAACACACGTCCCGACGCAGAGCGGAAAGTAGGCTTAATCCTGAGGTAGAGCCCAACACATGTCCCGACGCAGAGAGGAAAGTAGGCTTAATCCTGAGGTAGAGCCCAACACATGTCCCGACGCAGAGCGGAAAGTAAGCTAAATCCTGAGGTAGAGCCCAACACACGTCCCCACGTAGAGCTGAAAGTAAGCTAAACCCTGAGGTAGAGCCCAACACACGTCCCGACCTAGAGCCCAACACACGTCCCGACGTAGAGCCCAACACACGTCCCGACGTAGAGCCCAACACACGTCCCGACGCAGAGCCCAACACACGTCCCGACGTAGAGCTGGAAGTAAGCTAAATCCCGACTTAGAGCTGGAAGTAAGCTAAATCCCGACGTAGAGCCCAACACACGTCCCGACGTAGAGCCCAACTCACGTCCCGACCTAGAGCCCAACACACGTCCCGACCTAGAGCCCAACACACGTCCCGACCTAGAGCCCAACACACGTCCCGACCTAGAGCCCAACACACGTCCCGACCTAGAGCCCAACACACGTCCCGACCTAGAGCCCAACACACGTCCCGACCTAGAGCCCAACACACGTCCCGACCTAGAGCCCAACACACGTCCCGACCTAGAGCCCAACACACGTCCCGACCTAGAGCCCAACACACGTCCCGACCTAGAGCCCAACACACGTCCCGACCTAGAGCCCAACACACGTCCCGACCTAGAGCCCAACACACGTCCCGACCTAGAGCCCAACACACGTCCCGACCTAGAGCCCAACACACGTCCCGACCTAGAGCCCAACACACGTCCCGACGCAGAGCGGAAAGTAAGCTAAATCCTGAGGTAGAGCCCAACACACGTCCCCACGTAGAGCTGAAAGTAAGCTAAATCCTGAGGTAGAGCCCAACACACGTCCCGACCTAGAGCCCAACACACGTCCCGACGTAGAGCCCAACACACGTCCCGACGTAGAGCCCAACACACGTCCCGACGTAGAGCCCAACACACGTCCCGACGCAGAGCCCAACACACGTCCCGACGCAGAGCCCAACACACGTCCCGACGCAGAGCCCAACACACGTCCCGACGCAGAGCCCAACACACGTCCCGACGCAGAGCCCAACACACGTCCCGACGCAGAGCCCAACACACGTCCCGACGCAGAGCCCAACACACGTCCCGACGCAGAGCCCCACACACGTCGCGACGCAGAGCCAAACACACGTCCCGACGTAGAGCCCAACACACGTTCCGATGTAGACCTGAAAGTAAGCTAAATCATGATGTAGAGCCCAACATACGTCCCGACGCAGAGCCCAACACACGTCCCGACGTAGAGCCCAACACACGTCCCGACGTAGAGCCCAACACACGTCCCGACGTAGAGCCCAACACACGTCCCGACGCAGAGCGGAAAGTAGGCTTAATCCTGAGGTAGAGCCCAACACATATCCCGACGCAGAGCGGAAAGTAAGCTAAATCCTGAGGTAGAGCCCAACACACGTCCCCACGTAGAGCTGAAAGTAAGCTAAACCCTGAGGTAGAGCCCAACACACGTCCCGACCTAGAGCCCAACACACGTCCCGACCTAGAGCCCAACACACGTCCCGACGTAGAGCTGGAAGTAAGCTAAATCCCGACGTAGAGCCCAACACACGTCCCGACCTAGAGCCCAACACACGTCCCGACCTAGAGCCCAACACACGTCCCGACCTAGAGCCCAACACACGTCCCGACCTAGAGCCCAACACACGTCCCGACCTAGAGCCCAACACACGTCCCGACCTAGAGCCCAACACACGTCCCGACCTAGAGCCCAACACACGTCCCGACCTAGAGCCCAACACACGTCCCGACCTAGAGCCCAACACACGTCCCGACCTAGAGCCCAACACACGTCCCGACCTAGAGCCCAACACACGTCCCGACCTAGAGCCCAACACACGTCCCGACGCAGAGCCCAACACACGTCCCGACGCAGAGCCCAACACACGTCCCGACGCAGAGCCCCACACACGTCCCGACGCAGAGCCCCACACACGTCCCGACGTAGAGCCCCACACACGTCCCGACGTAGAGCCCCACACACGTCCCGACGTAGAGCCCCACACACGTCCCGACGTAGAGCCCCACACACGTCCCGACGTAGAGCCCCACACACGTCCCGACGTAGAGCCCCACACACGTCCCGACGTAGAGCCCCACACACGTCCCGACGCAGAGCCCCACACACGTCCCGACGCAGAGCCCCACACACGTCCCGACGCAGAGCCCCACACACGTCCCGACGCAGAGCCCCACACACGTCCCGACGCAGAGCCCCACACACGTCCCGACGCAGAGCCCCACACACGTCCCGACGCAGAGCCCCACACACGTCCCGACGCAGAGCCCCACACACGTCCCGACGCAGAGCCCCACACACGTCCCGACGCAGAGCCCCACACACGTCCCGACGCAGAGCCCCACACACGTCCCGACGCAGAGCCCCACACACGTCCCGACGCAGAGCCCCACACACGTCCCGACGCAGAGCCCAACACACGTCCCGACGCAGAGCCCAACACACGTCCCGACGCAGAGCCCAACACACGTCCCGACGTAGAGCCCAACACACGTCCCGACGCAGAGCGGAAAGTAGGCTTAATCCTGAGGTAGAGCCCAACACATGTCCCGACGCAGAGAGGAAAGTAGGCTTAATCCTGAGGTAGAGCCCAACACATGTCCCGACGCAGAGCGGAAAGTAAGCTAAATCCTGAGGTAGAGCCCAACACACGTCCCCACGTAGAGCTGAAAGTAAGCTAAACCCTGAGGTAGAGCCCAACACACGTCCCGACCTAGAGCCCAACACACGTCCCGACGTAGAGCCCAACACACGTCCCGACGTAGAGCCCAACACACGTCCCGACGCAGAGCCCAACACACGTCCCGACGTAGAGCTGGAAGTAAGCTAAATCCCGACTTAGAGCTGGAAGTAAGCTAAATCCCGACGTAGAGCCCAACACACGTCCCGACGTAGAGCCCAACTCACGTCCCGACCTAGAGCCCAACACACGTCCCGACCTAGAGCCCAACACACGTCCCGACCTAGAGCCCAACACACGTCCCGACCTAGAGCCCAACACACGTCCCGACCTAGAGCCCAACACACGTCCCGACCTAGAGCCCAACACACGTCCCGACCTAGAGCCCAACACACGTCCCGACCTAGAGCCCAACACACGTCCCGACCTAGAGCCCAACACACGTCCCGACCTAGAGCCCAACACACGTCCCGACCTAGAGCCCAACACACGTCCCGACCTAGAGCCCAACACACGTCCCGACCTAGAGCCCAACACACGTCCCGACCTAGAGCCCAACACACGTCCCGACCTAGAGCCCAACACACGTCCCGACCTAGAGCCCAACACACGTCCCGACCTAGAGCCCAACACACGTCCCGACGCAGAGCGGAAAGTAAGCTAAATCCTGAGGTAGAGCCCAACACACGTCCCCACGTAGAGCTGAAAGTAAGCTAAATCCTGAGGTAGAGCCCAACACACGTCCCGACCTAGAGCCCAACACACGTCCCGACGTAGAGCCCAACACACGTCCCGACGTAGAGCCCAACACACGTCCCGACGTAGAGCCCAACACACGTCCCGACGCAGAGCCCAACACACGTCCCGACGCAGAGCCCAACACACGTCCCGACGCAGAGCCCAACACACGTCCCGACGCAGAGCCCAACACACGTCCCGACGCAGAGCCCAACACACGTCCCGACGCAGAGCCCAACACACGTCCCGACGCAGAGCCCAACACACGTCCCGACGCAGAGCCCCACACACGTCGCGACGCAGAGCCAAACACACGTCCCGACGTAGAGCCCAACACACGTTCCGATGTAGACCTGAAAGTAAGCTAAATCATGATGTAGAGCCCAACATACGTCCCGACGCAGAGCCCAACACACGTCCCGACGTAGAGCCCAACACACGTCCCGACGTAGAGCCCAACACACGTCCCGACGTAGAGCCCAACACACGTCCCGACGCAGAGCGGAAAGTAGGCTTAATCCTGAGGTAGAGCCCAACACATATCCCGACGCAGAGCGGAAAGTAAGCTAAATCCTGAGGTAGAGCCCAACACACGTCCCCACGTAGAGCTGAAAGTAAGCTAAACCCTGAGGTAGAGCCCAACACACGTCCCGACCTAGAGCCCAACACACGTCCCGACCTAGAGCCCAACACACGTCCCGACCTAGAGCCCAACACACGTCCCGACGTAGAGCTGGAAGTAAGCTAAATCCCGACGTAGAGCCCAACACACGTCCCGACCTAGAGCCCAACACACGTCCCGACCTAGAGCCCAACACACGTCCCGACCTAGAGCCCAACACACGTCCCGACCTAGAGCCCAACACACGTCCCGACCTAGAGCCCAACACACGTCCCGACCTAGAGCCCAACACACGTCCCGACCTAGAGCCCAACACACGTCCCGACCTAGAGCCCAACACACGTCCCGACCTAGAGCCCAACACACGTCCCGACCTAGAGCCCAACACACGTCCCGACCTAGAGCCCAACACACGTCCCGACCTAGAGCCCAACACACGTCCCGACCTAGAGCCCAACACACGTCCCGACCTAGAGCCCAACACACGTCCCGACCTAGAGCCCAACACACGTCCCGACCTAGAGCCCAACACACGTCCCGACGTAGAGCTGAAAGTAAGCTAAATCCTGAGGTAGAGTCCAACACACGTCCCGACGCAGAACGGAAAGTAAGCTAAATCCTGAGGTAGAGCCCAACACACGTCCCGACGCAGAGCGGAAAGTAAGCTAAATCCTGAGGTAGAGCCCAACACACGTCCCGACGCAGAGCGCAACACATGTCCCGACGTAGAGCCCCACACACGTCCCAGCGTAAAGCCCCACACACGTCCCGACGCAGAGCCCCACACACGTCCCGACGCAGAGCCCCACACACGTCCCGACGCAGAGCCCCACACACGTCCCGACGCAGAGCCCCACACACGTCCCGACGCAGAGCCCCACACACGTCCCGACGCAGAGCCCCACACACGTCCCGACGCAGAGCCCCACACACGTCCCGACGCAGAGCCCCACACACGTCCCGACGCAGAGCCCCACACACGTCCCGACGCAGAGCCCCACACACGTCCCGACGCAGAGCCCCACACACGTCCCGACGCAGAGCCCCACACACGTCCCGACGCAGAGCCCCACACACGTCCCGACGCAGAGGCCCACACACGTCCCGACGCAGAGGCCCACACACGTCCCGACGCAGAGCCCCACACACGTCCCGACGCAGAGCCCCACACACGTCCCGACGCAGAGCCCCACACACGTCCCGACGCAGAGCCCCACACACGTCCCGACGCAGAGCCCCACACACGTCCCGACGCAGAGCCCCACACACGTCCCGACGCAGAGCCCCACACACGTCCCGACGCAGAGCCCCACACACGTCCCGACGCAGAGCCCCACACACGTCCCGACGCAGAGCCCCACACACGTCCCGACGCAGAGCCCCACACACGTCCCGACGCAGAGCCAAACACACGTTCCGATGTAGAGCTGAAAGTAAGCTAAATCATGATGTAGAGCCCAACACACGTCCCGACGCAGAGCCCAACACACGTCCCGACGTAGAGCCCAACACACGTCCCGACGCAGAGCGGAAAGTAGGCTTAATCCTGAGGTAGAGCCCAACACATGTCCCGACGCAGAGAGGAAAGTAGGCTTAATCCTGAGGTAGAGCCCAACACACGTCCCCACGTAGAGCTGAAAGTAAGCTAAACCCTGAGGTAGAGCCCAACACACGTCCCGACCTAGAGCCCAACACACGTCCCGACGTAGAGCCCAACACACGTCCCGACGTAGAGCCCAACACACGTCCCGACGCAGAGCCCAACACACGTCCCGACGTAGAGCTGGAAGTAAGCTAAATCCCGACTTAGAGCTGGAAGTAAGCTAAATCCCGACGTAGAGCCCAACACACGTCCCGACGTAGAGCCCAACACACGTCCCGACCTAGAGCCCAACACACGTCCCGACCTAGAGCCCAACACACGTCCCGACCTAGAGCCCAACACACGTCCCGACCTAGAGCCCAACACACGTCCCGAACTAGAGCCCAACACACGTCCCGACCTAGAGCCCAACACACGTCCCGACCTAGAGCCCAACACACGTCCCGACCTAGAGCCCAACACACGTCCCGACCTAGAGCCCAACACACGTCCCGACCTAGAGCCCAACACACGTCCCGACCTAGAGCCCAACACACGTCCCGACCTAGAGCCCAACACACGTCCCGACGCAGAGCGGAAAGTAAGCTAAATCCTGAGGTAGAGCCCAACACACGTCCCCACGTAGAGCTGAAAGTAAGCTAAATCCTGAGGTAGAGCCCAACACACGTCCCGACCTAGAGCCCAACACACGTCCCCACGTAGAGCCCAACACACGTCCCGACGTAGAGCCCAACACACGTCCCGACGTAGAGCCCAACACACGTCCCGACGTAGAGCCCAACACACGTCCCGACGTAGAGCCCAACACACGTCCCGACGCAGAGCCCAACACACGTCCCGACGCAGAGCCCAACACACGTCCCGACGCAGAGCCCAACACACGTCCCGACGCAGAGCCCAACACACGTCCCGACGCAGAGCCCAACACACGTCCCGACGCAGAGCCCAACACACGTCCCGACGCAGAGCCCAACACACGTCCCGACGCAGAGCCCAACACACGTCCCGACGCAGAGCCCCACACACGTCGCGACGCAGAGCCAAACACACGTCCCGACGTAGAGCCCAACACACGTTCCGATGTAGACCTGAAAGTAAGCTAAATCATGATGTAGAGCCCAACATACGTCCCGACGCAGAGCCCAACACACGTCCCGACGTAGAGCCCAACACACGTCCCGACGTAGAGCCCAACACACGTCCCGACGTAGAGCCCAACACACGTCCCGACGCAGAGCGGAAAGTAGGCTTAATCCTGAGGTAGAGCCCAACACATATCCCGACGCAGAGCGGAAAGTAAGCTAAATCCTGAGGTAGAGCCCAACACACGTCCCCACGTAGACCTGAAAGTAAGCTAAACCCTGAGGTAGAGCCCAACACACGTCCCGACCTAGAGCCCAACACACGTCCCGACCTAGAGCCCAACACACGTCCCGACGCAGAGCCCAACACACGTCCCGACGTAGAGCTGGAAGTAAGCTAAATCCCGACGTAGAGCCCAACACACGTCCCGACCTAGAGCCCAACACACGTCCCGACCTAGAGCCCAACACACGTCCCGACCTAGAGCCCAACACACGTCCCGACCTAGAGCCCAACACACGTCCCGACCTAGAGCCCAACACACGTCCCGACCTAGAGCCCAACACACGTCCCGACCTAGAGCCCAACACACGTCCCGACCTAGAGCCCAACACACGTCCCGACCTAGAGCCCAACACACGTCCCGACCTAGAGCCCAACACACGTCCCGACCTAGAGCCCAACACACGTCCCGACCTAGAGCCCAACACACGTCCCGACCTAGAGCCCAACACACGTCCCGACCTAGAGCCCAACACACGTCCCGACCTAGAGCCCAACACACGTCCCGACCTAGAGCCCAACACACGTCCCGACCTAGAGCCCAACACACGTCCCGACCTAGAGCCCAACACACGTCCCGACGTAGAGCTGAAAGTAAGCTAAATCCTGAGGTAGAGTCCAACACACGTCCCGACGCAGAACGGAAAGTAAGCTAAATCCTGAGGTAGAGCCCAACACACGTCCCGACGCAGAGCGGAAAGTAAGCTAAATCCTGAGGTAGAGCCCAACACACGTCCCGACGCAGAGCGCAACACATGTCCCGACGTAGAGCCCCACACACGTCCCAGCGTAAAGCCCCACACACGTCCCGACGCAGAGCCCCACACACGTCCCGACGCAGAGCCCCACACACGTCCCGACGCAGAGCCCCACACACGTCCCGACGCAGAGCCCCACACACGTCCCGACGCAGAGCCCCACACACGTCCCGACGCAGAGCCCCACACACGTCCCGACGCAGAGCCCCACACACGTCCCGACGCAGAGCCCCACACACGTCCCGACGCAGAGCCCCACACACGTCCCGACGCAGAGCCCCACACACGTCCCGACGCAGAGCCCCACACACGTCCCGACGCAGAGCCCCACACACGTCCCGACGCAGAGCCCCACACACGTCCCGACGCAGAGGCCCACACACGTCCCGACGCAGAGGCCCACACACGTCCCGACGCAGAGCCCCACACACGTCCCGACGCAGAGCCCCACACACGTCCCGACGCAGAGCCCCACACACGTCCCGACGCAGAGCCCCACACACGTCCCGACGCAGAGCCCCACACACGTCCCGACGCAGAGCCCCACACACGTCCCGACGCAGAGCCCCACACACGTCCCGACGCAGAGCCCCACACACGTCCCGACGCAGAGCCCCACACACGTCCCGACGCAGAGCCCCACACACGTCCCGACGCAGAGCCCCACACACGTCCCGACGCAGAGCCAAACACACGTTCCGATGTAGAGCTGAAAGTAAGCTAAATCATGATGTAGAGCCCAACACACGTCCCGACGCAGAGCCCAACACACGTCCCGACGTAGAGCCCAACACACGTCCCGACGCAGAGCGGAAAGTAGGCTTAATCCTGAGGTAGAGCCCAACACATGTCCCGACGCAGAGAGGAAAGTAGGCTTAATCCTGAGGTAGAGCCCAACACACGTCCCCACGTAGAGCTGAAAGTAAGCTAAACCCTGAGGTAGAGCCCAACACACGTCCCGACCTAGAGCCCAACACACGTCCCGACGTAGAGCCCAACACACGTCCCGACGTAGAGCCCAACACACGTCCCGACGCAGAGCCCAACACACGTCCCGACGTAGAGCTGGAAGTAAGCTAAATCCCGACTTAGAGCTGGAAGTAAGCTAAATCCCGACGTAGAGCCCAACACACGTCCCGACGTAGAGCCCAACACACGTCCCGACCTAGAGCCCAACACACGTCCCGACCTAGAGCCCAACACACGTCCCGACCTAGAGCCCAACACACGTCCCGACCTAGAGCCCAACACACGTCCCGAACTAGAGCCCAACACACGTCCCGACCTAGAGCCCAACACACGTCCCGACCTAGAGCCCAACACACGTCCCGACCTAGAGCCCAACACACGTCCCGACCTAGAGCCCAACACACGTCCCGACCTAGAGCCCAACACACGTCCCGACCTAGAGCCCAACACACGTCCCGACCTAGAGCCCAACACACGTCCCGACGCAGAGCGGAAAGTAAGCTAAATCCTGAGGTAGAGCCCAACACACGTCCCCACGTAGAGCTGAAAGTAAGCTAAATCCTGAGGTAGAGCCCAACACACGTCCCGACCTAGAGCCCAACACACGTCCCCACGTAGAGCCCAACACACGTCCCGACGTAGAGCCCAACACACGTCCCGACGTAGAGCCCAACACACGTCCCGACGTAGAGCCCAACACACGTCCCGACGTAGAGCCCAACACACGTCCCGACGCAGAGCCCAACACACGTCCCGACGCAGAGCCCAACACACGTCCCGACGCAGAGCCCAACACACGTCCCGACGCAGAGCCCAACACACGTCCCGACGCAGAGCCCAACACACGTCCCGACGCAGAGCCCAACACACGTCCCGACGCAGAGCCCAACACACGTCCCGACGCAGAGCCCAACACACGTCCCGACGCAGAGCCCCACACACGTCGCGACGCAGAGCCAAACACACGTCCCGACGTAGAGCCCAACACACGTTCCGATGTAGACCTGAAAGTAAGCTAAATCATGATGTAGAGCCCAACATACGTCCCGACGCAGAGCCCAACACACGTCCCGACGTAGAGCCCAACACACGTCCCGACGTAGAGCCCAACACACGTCCCGACGTAGAGCCCAACACACGTCCCGACGCAGAGCGGAAAGTAGGCTTAATCCTGAGGTAGAGCCCAACACATATCCCGACGCAGAGCGGAAAGTAAGCTAAATCCTGAGGTAGAGCCCAACACACGTCCCCACGTAGACCTGAAAGTAAGCTAAACCCTGAGGTAGAGCCCAACACACGTCCCGACCTAGAGCCCAACACACGTCCCGACCTAGAGCCCAACACACGTCCCGACGCAGAGCCCAACACACGTCCCGACGTAGAGCTGGAAGTAAGCTAAATCCCGACGTAGAGCCCAACACACGTCCCGACCTAGAGCCCAACACACGTCCCGACCTAGAGCCCAACACACGTCCCGACCTAGAGCCCAACACACGTCCCGACCTAGAGCCCAACACACGTCCCGACCTAGAGCCCAACACACGTCCCGACCTAGAGCCCAACACACGTCCCGACCTAGAGCCCAACACACGTCCCGACCTAGAGCCCAACACACGTCCCGACCTAGAGCCCAACACACGTCCCGACCTAGAGCCCAACACACGTCCCGACCTAGAGCCCAACACACGTCCCGACCTAGAGCCCAACACACGTCCCGACCTAGAGCCCAACACACGTCCCGACCTAGAGCCCAACACACGTCCCGACCTAGAGCCCAACACACGTCCCGACCTAGAGCCCAACACACGTCCCGACCTAGAGCCCAACACACGTCCCGACCTAGAGCCCAACACACGTCCCGACGTAGAGCTGAAAGTAAGCTAAATCCTGAGGTAGAGTCCAACACACGTCCCGACGCAGAACGGAAAGTAAGCTAAATCCTGAGGTAGAGCCCAACACACGTCCCGACGCAGAGCGGAAAGTAAGCTAAATCCTGAGGTAGAGCCCAACACACGTCCCGACGCAGAGCGCAACACATGTCCCGACGTAGAGCCCCACACACGTCCCAGCGTAAAGCCCCACACACGTCCCGACGTAGAGCCCCACACACGTCCCGACGCAGAGCCCCACACACGTCCCGACGCAGAGCCCCACACACGTCCCGACGCAGAGCCCCACACACGTCCCGACGCAGAGCCCCACACACGTCCCGACGCAGAGCCCCACACACGTCCCGACGCAGAGCGGAAAGTAAGCTAAATCCTGAGGTAGAGCCCAACACACGTCCCCACGTAGAGCTGAAAGTAAGCTAAATCCTGAGGTAGAGCCCAACACACGTCCCGACCTAGAGCCCAACACACGTCCCCACGTAGAGCCCAACACACGTCCCGACGTAGAGCCCAACACACGTCCCGACGTAGAGCCCAACACACGTCCCGACGTAGAGCCCAACACACGTCCCGACGTAGAGCCCAACACACGTCCCGACGCAGAGCCCAACACACGTCCCGACGCAGAGCCCAACACACGTCCCGACGTAGAGCCCAACACACGTCCCGACGCAGAGCCCAACACACGTCCCGACGCAGAGCCCAACACACGTCCCGACGCAGAGCCCAACACACGTCCCGACGCAGAGCCCAACACACGTCCCGACGCAGAGCCCCACACACGTCGCGACGCAGAGCCAAACACACGTCCCGACGTAGAGCCCAACACACGTTCCGATGTAGACCTGAAAGTAAGCTAAATCATGATGTAGAGCCCAACATACGTCCCGACGCAGAGCCCAACACACGTCCCGACGTAGAGCCCAACACACGTCCCGACGTAGAGCCCAACACACGTCCCGACGTAGAGCCCAACACACGTCCCGACGCAGAGCGGAAAGTAGGCTTAATCCTGAGGTAGAGCCCAACACATATCCCGACGCAGAGCGGAAAGTAAGCTAAATCCTGAGGTAGAGCCCAACACACGTCCCCACGTAGAGCTGAAAGTAAGCTAAACCCTGAGGTAGAGCCCAACACACGTCCCGACCTAGAGCCCAACACACGTCCCGACGTAGAGCTGGAAGTAAGCTAAATCCCGACGTAGAGCCCAACACACGTCCCGACGTAGAGCCCAACACACGTCCCGACCTAGAGCCCAACACACGTCCCGACCTAGAGCCCAACACACGTCCCGACCTAGAGCCCAACACACGTCCCGACCTAGAGCCCAACACACGTCCCGACCTAGAGCCCAACACACGTCCCGACCTAGAGCCCAACACACGTCCCGACCTAGAGCCCAACACACGTCCCGACCTAGAGCCCAACACACGTCCCGACCTAGAGCCCAACACACGTCCCGACCTAGAGCCCAACACACGTCCCGACCTAGAGCCCAACACACGTCCCGACCTAGAGCCCAACACACGTCCCGACCTAGAGCCCAACACACGTCCCGACCTAGAGCCCAACACACGTCCCGACCTAGAGCCCAACACACGTCCCGACCTAGAGCCCAACACACGTCCCGACCTAGAGCCCAACACACGTCCCGACCTAGAGCCCAACACACGTCCCGACCTAGAGCCCAACACACGTCCCGACCTAGAGCCCAACACACGTCCCGACCTAGAGCCCAACACACGTCCCGACGTAGAGCTGAAAGTAAGCTAAATCCTGAGGTAGAGTCCAACACACGTCCCGACGCAGAACGGAAAGTAAGCTAAATCCTGAGGTAGAGCCCAACACACGTCCCGACGCAGAGCGGAAAGTAAGCTAAATCCTGAGGTAGAGCCCAACACACGTCCCGACGCAGAGCGCAACACATGTCCCGACGTAGAGCCCCACACACGTCCCAGCGTAAAGCCCCACACACGTCCCGACGTAGAGCCCCACACACGTCCCGACGCAGAGCCCCACACACGTCCCGACGCAGAGCCCCACACACGTCCCGACGCAGAGCCCCACACACGTCCCGACGCAGAGCCCCACACACGTCCCGACGCAGAGCCCCACACACGTCCCGACGCAGAGCCCCACACACGTCCCGACGCAGAGCCCCACACACGTCCCGACGCAGAGCCCCACACACGTCCCGACGCAGAGCCCCACACACGTCCCGACGCAGAGCCCCACACACGTCCCGACGCAGAGCCCCACACACGTCCCGACGCAGAGCCCCACACACGTCCCGACGCAGAGCCCCACACACGTCCCGACGCAGAGCCCCACACACGTCCCGACGCAGAGCCCCACACACGTCCCGACGCAGAGCCCCACACACGTCCCGACGCAGAGCCCCACACACGTCCCGACGCAGAGCCCCACACACGTCCCGACGCAGAGCCCCACACACGTCCCGACGCAGAGCCAAACACACGTCCCGACGTAGAGCCAAACACACGTCCCGACGTAGAGCCAAACACACGTCCCGACGTAGAGCCCAACACACGTTCCGATGTAGAGCTGAAAGTAAGCTAAATCATGATGTAGAGCCCAACACACGTCCCGACGCAGAGCCCAACACACGTCCCGACGTAGAGCCCAACACACGTCCCGACGCAGAGCGGAAAGTAGGCTTAATCCTGAGGTAGAGCCCAACACATGTCCCGACGCAGAGCGGAAAGTAAGCTAAATCCTGAGGTAGAGCCCAACACACGTCCCCACGTAGAGCTGAAAGTAAGCTAAATCCTGAGGTAGAGCCCAACACACGTCCCGACGTAGAGCCCAACACACGTCCCGACGTAGAGCCCAACACACGTCCCGACGTAGAGCCCAACACACGTCCCGACGCAGAGCCCAACACACGTCCCGACGCAGAGCCCAACACACGTCCCGACGCAGAGCCCAACACACGTCCCGACGCAGAGCCCAACACACGTCCCGACGCAGAGCCCAACACACGTCCCGACGCAGAGCCCAACACACGTCCCGACGCAGAGCCCAACACACGTCCCGACGCAGAGCCCAACACACGTCCCGACCTAGAGCCCAACACACGTCCCGACCTAGAGCCCAACACACGTCCCGACCTAGAGCCCAACACACGTCCCGACCTAGAGCCCAACACACGTCCCGACCTAGAGCCCAACACACGTCCCGACCTAGAGCCCAACACACGTCCCGACCTAGAGCCCAACACACGTCCCGACCTAGAGCCCAACACACGTCCCGACCTAGAGCCCAACACACGTCCCGACGTAGAGCTGAAAGTAAGCTAAATCCTGAGGTAGAGCCCAACACACGTCCCGACGCAGAACGGAAAGTAAGCTAAATCCTGAGGTAGACCCCAACACACGTCCCGACGCAGAGCGGAAAGTAAGCTAAATCCTGAGGTAGAGCCCAACACACGTCCCGACGCAGAGCGCAACACACGTCCCGACGTAGAGCCCCACACACGTCCCAGCGTAAAGCCCCACACACGTCCCGACGTAGAGCCCCACACACGTCCCGACGTAGAGCCCCACACACGTCCCGACGTAGAGCCCCACACACGTCCCGACGTAGAGCCCCACACACGTCCCGACGTAGAGCCCCACACACGTCCCGACGCAGAGCCCCACACACGTCCCGACGTAGAGCCCCACACACGTCCCGACGCAGAGCCCCACACACGTCCCGACGCAGAGCCCCACACACGTCCCGACGCAGAGCCCCACACACGTCCCGACGCAGAGCCCCACACACGTCCCGACGCAGAGCCCCACACACGTCCCGACGCAGAGCCAAACACACGTCCCGACGCAGAGCCCCACACACGTCCCGACGCAGAGCCCCACACACGTCCCGACGCAGAGCCCCACACACGTCCCGACGCAGAGCCAAACACACGTCCCGACGTAGAGCCCAACACACGTTCCGATGTAGAGCTGAAAGTAAGCTAAATCATGATGTAGAGCCCAACACACGTCCCAACGCAGAGCCCAACATACGTCCCGACGTAGAGCCCAACACACGTCCCGACGCAGAGTGGAAAGTAGGCTTAATCCTGAGGTAGAGCCCAACACATATCCCGACGCAGAGCGGAAAGTAAGCTAAATCCTGAGGTAGAGCCCAACACACGTCCCCACGTAGAGCTGAAAGTAAGCTAAACCCTGAGGTAGAGCCCAACACACGTCCCGACCTAGAGCCCAACACACGTCCCGACCTAGAGCCCAACACACGTCCCGACCTAGAGCCCAACACACGTCCCGACCTAGAGCCCAACACACGTCCCGACCTAGAGCCCAACACACGTCCCGACCTAGAGCCCAACACACGTCCCGACCTAGAGCCCAACACACGTCCCGACCTAGAGCCCAACACACGTCCCGACCTAGAGCCCAACACACGTCCCGACGCAGAGCCCAACACACGTCCCGACGTAGAGCTGGAAGTAAGCTAAATCCCGACGTAGAGCTGGAAGTAAGCTAAATCCCGACGTAGAGCCCAACACACGTCCCGACGTAGAGCCCAACACACGTCCCGACGTAGAGCCCAACACACGTCCCAACCTAGAGCCCAACACACGTCCCGACCTAGAGCCCAACACACGTCCCGACCTAGAGCCCAACACACGTCCCGACCTAGAGCCCAACACACGTCCCGACCTAGAGCCCAACACACGTCCCGACCTAGAGCCCAACACACGTCCCGACGTAGAGCCCAACACACGTCCCGACCTAGAGCCCAACACACGTCCCGACGTAGAGCTGAAAGTAAGCTAAATCCTGAGGTAGAGCCCAAGACACGTCCCGACGCAGAGCAGAAAGTAAGCTAAATCCTGAGGTAGAGCCCAACACACGTCCCGACGCAGAGCGGAAAGTAAGCTAAATCCTGAGGTAGAGCCCAACACACGTCCCGACGCAGAGCCCAACACACGTCCCGACCTAGAGCCCAACACACGTCCCGACCTAGAGCCCAACACACGTCCCGACCTAGAGCCCAACACACGTCCCGACGTAGAGCTGGAAGTAAGCTAAATCCCGACTTAGAGCTGGAAGTAAGCTAAATCCCGACGTAGAGCCCAACACACGTCCCGACCTAGAGCCCAACACACGTCCCGACCTAGAGCCCAACACACGTCCCGACCTAGAGCCCAACACACGTCCCGACCTAGAGCCCAACACACGTCCCGACCTAGAGCCCAACACACGTCCCGACCTAGAGCCCAACACACGTCCCGACCTAGAGCCCAACACACGTCCCGACCTAGAGCCCAACACACGTCCCGACGTAGAGCGGAAAGTAAGCTAAATCCTGAGGTAGAGCCCAACACACGTCCCGACGCAGAGCGGAAAGTAAGCTAAATCCTGAGGTAGAGCCCAACACACGTCCCGACGCAGAGCGGAAAGTAAGCTAAATCCTGAGGTAGAGCCCAACACACGTCCCGACGCAGAGCGCAACACACGTCCCGACGTAGAGCCCCACACACGTCCCGACGTAGAGCCCCACACACGTCCCGACGCAGAGCCCCACACACGTCCCGACGCAGAGCCCCACACACGTCCCGACGCAGAGCCCCACACACGTCCCGACGCAGAGCCCCACACACGTCCCGACGCAGAGCCCCACACACGTCCCGACGCAGAGCCCCACACACGTCCCGACGCAGAGCCCCACACACGTCCCGACGCAGAGCCCCACACACGTCCCGACGCAGAGCCCCACACACGTCCCGACGCAGAGCCCCACACACGTCCCGACGCAGAGCCCCACACACGTCCCGACGCAGAGCCCCACACACGTCCCGACGCAGAGCCCCACACACGTCCCGACGCAGAGCCCCACACACGTCCCGACGCAGAGCCCCACACACGTCCCGACGCAGAGCCCCACACACGTCCCGACGCAGAGCCCCACACACGTCCCGACGCAGAGCCCCACACACGTTCCGATGTAGAGCTGAAAGTAAGCTAAATCATGATGTAGAGCCCAACACACGTCCCGACGCAGAGCCCAACACACGTCCCGACGTAGAGCCCAACACACGTCCCGACGTAGAGCCCAACACACGTCCCGACGCAGAGCGGAAAGTAGGCTTAATCCTGAGGTAGAGCCCAACACACGTCCCGACGCAGAGCGGAAAGTAAGCTAAATCCTGAGGTAGAGCCCAACACACGTCCCCACGTAGAGCTGAAAGTAAGCTAAATCCTGAGGTAGAGCCCAACACACGTCCCGACCTAGAGCCCAACACACGTCCCGACCTAGAGCCCAACACACGTCCCGACGTAGAGCCCAACACACGTCCCGACGTAGAGCCCAACACACGTCCCGACGTAGAGCCCAACACACGTCCCGACGTAGAGCCCAACACACGTCCCGACGTAGAGCCCAACACACGTCCCGACGTAGAGCCCAACACACGTCCCGACGTAGAGCCCAACACACGTCCCGACGCAGAGCCCAACACACGTCCCGACGCAGAGCGGAAAGTAAGCTAAATCCTGAGGTAGAGCCCAACACACGTCCCGATGTAGAGCCCAACACACGTCCCGATGTAGAGCCCAACACACGTCCCGATGTAGAGCCCAACACACGTCCCGATGTAGAGCCCAACACACGTCCCGACGTAGACCTGAAAGTAAGCTAAATCCTGAGGTAGAGCCCAACGCACGTCCCGACGCAGAGCGCAACACACGTCCCGACGTAGAGCCCCACACACGTCCCGACGTAGAGCCCCACACACGTCCCAGCGTAGAGCCCCACACACGTCCCGACGTAGAGCCCCACACACGTCCCGACGTAGAGCCCCACACACGTCCCGACGTAGAGCCCCACACACGTCCCGACGTAGAGCCCCACACACGTCCCGACGCAGAGGCCCACACACGTCCCGACGCAGAGGCCCACACACGTCCCGACGCAGAGCCCCACACACGTCCCGACGCAGAGCCCCACACACGTCCCGACGCAGAGCCCCACACACGTCCCGACGCAGAGCCCCACACACGTCCCGACGCAGAGCCCCACACACGTCCCGACGCAGAGCCCCACACACGTCCCGACGCAGAGCCCCACACACGTCCCGACGCAGAGCCCCACACACGTCCCGACGCAGAGCCCCACACACGTCCCGACGCAGAGCCCCACACACGTCCCGACGCAGAGCCCCACACACGTCCCGACGCAGAGCCCCACACACGTCCCGACGCAGAGCCCCACACACGTCCCGACGCAGAGCCCCACACACGTCCCGACGCAGAGCCCCACACACGTCCCGACGCAGAGCCCCACACACGTCCCGACGCAGAGCCCCACACACGTCCCGACGCAGAGCCAAACACACGTCCCGACGCAGAGCCAAACACACGTCCCGACGTAGAACCCAACACACGTTCCGATGTAGAGCTGAAAGTAAGCTAAATCATGATGTAGAGCCCAACACACGTCCCGACGCAGAGCCCAACACACGTCCCGACGTAGAGCCCAACACACGTCCCGACGCAGAGCGGAAAGTAGGCTTAATCCTGAGGTAGAGCCCAACACATGTCCCGACGCAGAGAGGAAAGTAGGCTTAATCCTGAGGTAGAGCCCAACACACGTCCCCACGTAGAGCTGAAAGTAAGCTAAACCCTGAGGTAGAGCCCAACACACGTCCCGACCTAGAGCCCAACACACGTCCCGACGTAGAGCCCAACACACGTCCCGACGTAGAGCCCAACACACGTCCCGACGCAGAGCCCAACACACGTCCCGACGCAGAGCCCAACACACGTCCCGACGTAGAGCTGGAAGTAAGCTAAATCCCGACTTAGAGCTGGAAGTAAGCTAAATCCCGACGTAGAGCCCAACACACGTCCCGACGTAGAGCCCAACTCACGTCCCGACCTAGAGCCCAACACACGTCCCGACCTAGAGCCCAACACACGTCCCGACCTAGAGCCCAACACACGTCCCGACCTAGAGCCCAACACACGTCCCGACCTAGAGCCCAACACACGTCCCGACCTAGAGCCCAACACACGTCCCGACCTAGAGCCCAACACACGTCCCGACCTAGAGCCCAACACACGTCCCGACCTAGAGCCCAACACACGTCCCGACGCAGAGCGGAAAGTAAGCTAAATCCTGAGGTAGAGCCCAACACACGTCCCCACGTAGAGCTGAAAGTAAGCTAAATCCTGAGGTAGAGCCCAACACACGTCCCGACCTAGAGCCCAACACACGTCCCGACGTAGAGCCCAACACACGTCCCGACGTAGAGCCCGACACACGTCCCGACGCAGAGCCCGACACACGTCCCGACGCAGAGCCCGACACACGTCCCGACGTAGAGCCCGACACACGTCCCGACGCAGAGCCCAACACACGTCCCGACGCAGAGCCCAACACACGTCCCGACGCAGAGCCCCACACACGTCGCGACGCAGAGCCAAACACACGTCCCGACGTAGAGCCCAACACACGTTCCGATGTAGACCTGAAAGTAAGCTAAATCATGATGTAGAGCCCAACACACGTCCCGACGCAGAGCCCAACACACGTCCCGACGTAGAGCCCAACACACGTCCCGACGTAGAGCCCAATACACGTCCCGACGTAGAGCCCAACACACGTCCCGACGCAGAGCGGAAAGTAGGCTTAATCCTGAGGTAGAGCCCAACACATATCCCGACGCAGAGCGGAAAGTAAGCTAAATCCTGAGGTAGAGCCCAACACACGTCCCCACGTAGAGCTGAAAGTAAGCTAAACCCTGAGGTAGAGCCCAACACACGTCCCGACCTAGAGCCCAACACACGTCCCGACCTAGAGCCCAACACACGTCCCGACGCAGAGCCCAACACACGTCCCGACGTAGAGCTGGAAGTAAGCTAAATCCCGACGTAGAGCCCAACACACGTCCCGACCTAGAGCCCAACACACGTCCCGACCTAGAGCCCAACACACGTCCCGACCTAGAGCCCAACACACGTCCCGACCTAGAGCCCAACACACGTCCCGACCTAGAGCCCAACACACGTCCCGACCTAGAGCCCAACACACGTCCCGACCTAGAGCCCAACACACGTCCCGACCTAGAGCCCAACACACGTCCCGACGTAGAGCTGAAAGTAAGCTAAATCCTGAGGTAGAGCCCAACACACGTCCCGACGCAGAACGGAAAGTAAGCTAAATCCTGAGGTAGAGCCCAACACACGTCCCGACGCAGAGCGGAAAGTAAGCTAAATCCTGAGGTAGAGCCCAACACACGTCCCGACGCAGAGCGCAACACATGTCCCGACGTAGAGCCCCACACACGTCCCAGCGTAAAGCCCCACACACGTCCCGACGTAGAGCCCCACACACGTCCCGACGTAGAGCCCCACACACGTCCCGACGTAGAGCCCAACACACGTCCCGACCTAGAGCCCAACACACGTCCCGACCTAGAGCCCAACACACGTCCCGACCTAGAGCCCAACACACGTCCCGACGCAGAGCCCAACACACGTCCCGACGCAGAGCCCAACACACGTCCCGACGCAGAGCCCAACACACGTCCCGACGCAGAGCCCAACACACGTCCCGACGCAGAGCCCAACACACGTCCCGACCTAGAGCCCAACACACGTCCCGACCTAGAGCCCAACACACGTCCCGACCTAGAGCCCAACACACGTCCCGACCTAGAGCCCAACAAACGTCCCGACCTAGAGCCCAACACACGTCCCGACCTAGAGCCCAACACACGTCCCGACCTAGAGCCCAACACACGTCCCGACCTAGAGCCCAACACACGTCCCGACCTAGAGCCCAACACACGTCCCGACCTAGAGCCCAACACACGTCCCGACCTAGAGCTGAAAGTAAGCTAAATCCTGAGGTAGAGCCCAACACACGTCCCGACGCAGAACGGAAAGTAAGCTAAATCCTGAGGTAGAGCCCAACACACGTCCCGACGCAGAGCGGAAAGTAAGCTAAATCCTGAGGTAGAGCCCAACACACGTCCCGACGCAGAGCGCAACACACGTCCCGACGTAGAGCCCCACACACGTCCCAGCGTAAAGCCCCACACACGTCCCAGCGTAAAGCCCCACACACGTCCCGACGTAGAGCCCCACACACGTCCCGACGTAGAGCCCCACACACGTCCCGACGTAGAGCCCCACACACGTCCCGACGTAGAGCCCCACACACGTCCCGACGTAGAGCCCCACACACGTCCCGACGTAGAGCCCCACACACGTCCCGACGTAGAGCCCCACACACGTCCCGACGTAGAGCCCCACACACGTCCCGACGTAGAGCCCCACACACGTCCCGACGCAGAGCCCCACACACGTCCCGACGCAGAGCCCCACACACGTCCCGACGCAGAGCCCAACACACGTCCCGACGCAGAGCCCAACACACGTCCCGACGTAGAGCCCAACACACGTCCCGACGCAGAGCGGAAAGTAGGCTTAATCCTGAGGTAGAGCCCAACACATGTCCCGACGCAGAGAGGAAAGTAGGCTTAATCCTGAGGTAGAGCCCAACACATGTCCCGACGCAGAGCGGAAAGTAAGCTAAATCCTGAGGTAGAGCCCAACACACGTCCCCACGTAGAGCTGAAAGTAAGCTAAACCCTGAGGTAGAGCCCAACACACGTCCCGACCTAGAGCCCAACACACGTCCCGACGTAGAGCCCAACACACGTCCCGACGTAGAGCCCAACACACGTCCCGACGCAGAGCCCAACACACGTCCCGACGCAGAGCCCAACACACGTCCCGACGTAGAGCTGGAAGTAAGCTAAATCCCGACTTAGAGCTGGAAGTAAGCTAAATCCCGACGTAGAGCCCAACACACGTCCCGACGTAGAGCCCAACTCACGTCCCGACCTAGAGCCCAACACACGTCCCGACCTAGAGCCCAACACACGTCCCGACCTAGAGCCCAACACACGTCCCGACCTAGAGCCCAACACACGTCCCGACCTAGAGCCCAACACACGTCCCGACCTAGAGCCCAACACACGTCCCGACCTAGAGCCCAACACACGTCCCGACCTAGAGCCCAACACACGTCCCGACCTAGAGCCCAACACACGTCCCGACCTAGAGCCCAACACACGTCCCGACCTAGAGCCCAACACACGTCCCGACCTAGAGCCCAACACACGTCCCGACCTAGAGCCCAACACACGTCCCGACCTAGAGCCCAACACACGTCCCGACCTAGAGCCCAACACACGTCCCGACCTAGAGCCCAACACACGTCCCGACCTAGAGCCCAACACACGTCCCGACCTAGAGCCCAACACACGTCCCGACGCAGAGCGGAAAGTAAGCTAAATCCTGAGGTAGAGCCCAACACACGTCCCCACGTAGAGCTGAAAGTAAGCTAAATCCTGAGGTAGAGCCCAACACACGTCCCGACCTAGAGCCCAACACACGTCCCGACGTAGAGCCCAACACACGTCCCGACGTAGAGCCCAACACACGTCCCGACGCAGAGCCCAACACACGTCCCGACGTAGAGCCCAACACACGTCCCCACGTAGAGCTGGAAGTAAGCTAAATCCTGAGGTAGAGCCCAACACACGTCCCGACCTAGAGCCCAACACACGTCCCGACGTAGAGCCCAACACACGTCCCGACGTAGAGCCCAACACACGTCCCGACGTAGAGCCCAACACACGTCCCGACGCAGAGCCCAACACACGTCCCGACGCAGAGCCCAACACACGTCCCGACGCAGAGCCCAACACACGTCCCGACGTAGAGCCCAACACACGTCCCCACGTAGAGCTGGAAGTAAGCTAAATCCTGAGGTAGAGCCCAACACACGTCCCGACCTAGAGCCCAACACACGTCCCGACGTAGAGCCCAACACACGTCCCGACGTAGAGCCCAACACACGTCCCGACGTAGAGCCCAACACACGTCCCGACGTAGAGCCCAACACACGTCCCGACGTAGAGCCCAACACACGTCCCGACGTAGAGCCCAACACACGTCCCGACGTAGAGCCCAACACACGTCCCGACGCAGAGCGGAAAGTAAGCTAAATCCTGAGGTAGAGCCCAACACACGTCCCGATGTAGAGCCCAACACACGTCCCGATGTAGAGCCCAACACACGTCCCGATGTAGAGCCCAACACACGTCCCGATGTAGAGCCCAACACACGTCCCGACGTAGACCTGAAAGTAAGCTAAATCCTGAGGTAGAGCCCAACGCACGTCCCGACGCAGAGCGCAACACACGTCCCGACGTAGAGCCCCACACACGTCCCGACGTAGAGCCCCACACACGTCCCGACGTAGAGCCCCACACACGTCCCAGCGTAGAGCCCCACACACGTCCCGACGTAGAGCCCCACACACGTCCCGACGTAGAGCCCCACACACGTCCCGACGCAGAGGCCCACACACGTCCCGACGCAGAGGCCCACACACGTCCCGACGCAGAGCCCCACACACGTCCCGACGCAGAGCCCCACACACGTCCCGACGCAGAGCCCCACACACGTCCCGACGCAGAGCCCCACACACGTCCCGACGCAGAGCCCCACACACGTCCCGACGCAGAGCCCCACACACGTCCCGACGCAGAGCCCCACACACGTCCCGACGCAGAGCCCCACACACGTCCCGACGCAGAGCCCCACACACGTCCCGACGCAGAGCCCCACACACGTCCCGACGCAGAGCCCCACACACGTCCCGACGCAGAGCCCCACACACGTCCCGACGCAGAGCCCCACACACGTCCCGACGTAGAACCCAACACACGTTCCGATGTAGAGCTGAAAGTAAGCTAAATCATGATGTAGAGCCCAACACACGTCCCGACGCAGAGCCCAACACACGTCCCGACGTAGAGCCCAACACACGTCCCGACGCAGAGCGGAAAGTAGGCTTAATCCTGAGGTAGAGCCCAACACACGTCCCGACGCAGAGAGGAAAGTAGGCTTAATCCTGAGGTAGAGCCCAACACACGTCCCCACGTAGAGCTGAAAGTAAGCTAAACCCTGAGGTAGAGCCCAACACACGTCCCGACGTAGAGCCCAACACACGTCCCGACGCAGAGCCCAACACACGTCCCGACGTAGAGCTGGAAGTAAGCTAAATCCCGACTTAGAGCTGGAAGTAAGCTAAATCCCGACGTAGAGCCCAACACACGTCCCGACCTAGAGCCCAACACACGTCCCGACCTAGAGCCCAACACACGTCCCGACCTAGAGCCCAACACACGTCCCGACCTAGAGCCCAACACACGTCCCGACCTAGAGCCCAACACACGTCCCGACCTAGAGCCCAACACACGTCCCGACCTAGAGCCCAACACACGTCCCGACCTAGAGCCCAACACACGTCCCGACCTAGAGCCCAACACACGTCCCGACCTAGAGCCCAACACACGTCCCGACCTAGAGCCCAACACACGTCCCGACCTAGAGCCCAACACACGTCCCGACCTAGAGCCCAACACACGTCCCGACCTAGAGCCCAACACACGTCCCGACCTAGAGCCCAACACACGTCCCGACCTAGAGCCCAACACACGTCCCGACGCAGAGCGGAAAGTAAGCTAAATCCTGAGGTAGAGCCCAACACACGTCCCCACGTAGAGCTGAAAGTAAGCTAAATCCTGAGGTAGAGCCCAACACACGTCCCGACCTAGAGCCCAACACACGTCCCGACGTAGAGCCCAACACACGTCCCGACGTAGAGCCCAACACACGTCCCGACGTAGAGCCCAACACACGTCCCGACGTAGAGCCCAACACACGTCCCGACGCAGAGCCCAACACACGTCCCGACGCAGAGCCCGACACACGTCCCGACGTAGAGCCCGACACACGTCCCGACGCAGAGCCCGACACACGTCCCGACGCAGAGCCCAACACACGTCCCGACGCAGAGCCCCACACACGTCGCGACGCAGAGCCAAACACACGTCCCGACGTAGAGCCCAACACACGTTCCGATGTAGACCTGAATGTAAGCTAAATCATGATGTAGAGCCCAACACACGTCCCGACGCAGAGCCCAACACACGTCCCGACGTAGAGCCCAACACACGTCCCGACGTAGAGCCCAATACACGTCCCGACGTAGAGCCCAACACACGTCCCGACGCAGAGCGGAAAGTAGGCTTAATCCTGAGGTAGAGCCCAACACATATCCCGACGCAGAGCGGAAAGTAAGCTAAATCCTGAGGTAGAGCCCAACACACGTCCCCACGTAGAGCTGAAAGTAAGCTAAACCCTGAGGTAGAGCCCAACACACGTCCCGACCTAGAGCCCAACACACGTCCCGACCTAGAGCCCAACACACGTCCCGACCTAGAGCCCAACACACGTCCCGACGTAGAGCTGGAAGTAAGCTAAATCCCGACGTAGAGCCCAACACACGTCCCGACCTAGAGCCCAACACACGTCCCGACCTAGAGCCCAACACACGTCCCGACCTAGAGCCCAACACACGTCCCGACCTAGAGCCCAACACACGTCCCGACCTAGAGCCCAACACACGTCCCGACCTAGAGCCCAACACACGTCCCGACCTAGAGCCCAACACACGTCCCGACCTAGAGCCCAACACACGTCCCGACCTAGAGCCCAACACACGTCCCGACCTAGAGCCCAACACACGTCCCGACCTAGAGCCCAACACACGTCCCGACGTAGAGCTGAAAGTAAGCTAAATCCTGAGGTAGAGCCCAACACACGTCCCGACGCAGAACGGAAAGTAAGCTAAATCCTGAGGTAGAGCCCAACACACGTCCCGACGCAGAGCGGAAAGTAAGCTAAATCCTGAGGTAGAGCCCAACACACGTCCCGACGCAGAGCGCAACACATGTCCCGACGTAGAGCCCCACACACGTCCCAGCGTAAAGCCCCACACACGTCCCGACGTAGAGCCCCACACACGTCCCGACGTAGAGCCCCACACACGTCCCGACGCAGAGCCCCACACACGTCCCGACGCAGAGCCCCACACACGTCCCGACGCAGAGCCCCACACACGTCCCGACGCAGAGCCCCACACACGTCCCGACGCAGAGCCCCACACACGTCCCGACGCAGAGCCCCACACACGTCCCGACGCAGAGCCCCACACACGTCCCGACGCAGAGCCCCACACACGTCCCGACGCAGAGCCCCACACACGTCCCGACGCAGAGCCCCACACACGTCCCGACGCAGAGCCCCACACACGTCCCGACGCAGAGCCCCACACACGTCCCGACGCAGAGCCCCACACACGTCCCGACGCAGAGCCCCACACACGTCCCGACGCAGAGCCCCACACACGTCCCGACGCAGAGCCCCACACACGTCCCGACGCAGAGCCCCACACACGTCCCGACGCAGAGCCCCACACACGTCCCGACGCAGAGCCCCACACACGTCCCGACGCAGAGCCCCACACACGTCCCGACGCAGAGCCCCACACACGTCCCGACGCAGAGCCCCACACACGTCCCGACGCAGAGCCCCACACACGTCCCGACGCAGAGCCCCACACACGTCCCGACGCAGAGCCCCACACACGTCCCGACGCAGAGCCCCACACACGTCCCGACGCAGAGCCCCACACACGTCCCGACGCAGAGCCCCACACACGTCCCGACGCAGAGCCAAACACACGTCCCGACGTAGAGCCCAACACACGTTCCGATGCAGAGCCCCACACACGTCCCGACGCAGAGCCCCACACACGTCCCGACGCAGAGCCAAACACACGTCCCGACGTAGAGCCCAACACACGTTCCGATGTAGAGCTGAAAGTAAGCTAAATCATGATGTAGAGCCCAACACACGTCCCGACGCAGAGCCCAACACACGTCCCGACGTAGAGCCCAACACACGTCCCGACGTAGAGCCCAACACACGTCCCGACGCAGAGCGGAAAGTAGGCTTAATCCTGAGGTAGAGCCCAACACATGTCCCGACGCAGAGCGGAAAGTAAGCTAAATCCTGAGGTAGAGCCCAACACACGTCCCCACGTAGAGCTGAAAGTAAGCTAAATCCTGAGGTAGAGCCCAACACACGTCCCGACCTAGAGCCCAACACACGTCCCGACCTAGAGCCCAACACACGTCCCGACGTAGAGCCCAACACACGTCCCGACGTAGAGCCCAACACACGTCCCGACGTAGAGCCCAACACACGTCCCGACGTAGAGCCCAACACACGTCCCGACGTAGAGCCCAACACACGTCCCGACGTAGAGCCCAACACACGTCCCGACGTAGAGCCCAACACACGTCCCGACGTAGAGCCCAACACACGTCCCGACGTAGAGCCCAACACACGTCCCGACGTAGAGCCCAACACACGTCCCGACGTAGAGCCCAACACACGTCCCGACGTAGAGCCCAACACACGTCCCGACGTAGAGCCCAACACACGTCCCGACGCAGAGAGGAAAGTAAGCTAAATCCTGAGGTAGAGCCCAACACACGTCCCGATGTAGAGCCCAACACACGTCCCGATGTAGAGCCCAACACACGTCCCGATGTAGAGCCCAACACACGTCCCGACGTAGACCTGAAAGTAAGCTAAATCCTGAGGTAGAGCCCAACGCACGTCCCGACGCAGAGCGCAACACATGTCCCGACGTAGAGCCCCACACACGTCCCGACGTAGAGCCCCACACACGTCCCAGCGTAGAGCCCCACACACGTCCCGACGTAGAGCCCCACACACGTCCCGACGTAGAGCCCCACACACGTCCCGACGTAGAGCCCCACACACGTCCCGACGTAGAGCCCCACACACGTCCCGACGTAGAGCCCCACACACGTCCCGACGCAGAGGCCCACACACGTCCCGACGCAGAGGCCCACACACGTCCCGACGCAGAGGCCCACACACGTCCCGACGCAGAGGCCCACACACGTCCCGACGCAGAGCCCCACACACGTCCCGACGCAGAGCCCCACACACGTCCCGACGCAGAGCCCCACACACGTCCCGACGCAGAGCCCCACACACGTCCCGACGCAGAGCCCCACACACGTCCCGACGCAGAGCCCCACACACGTCCCGACGCAGAGCCCCACACACGTCCCGACGCAGAGCCCCACACACGTCCCGACGCAGAGCCCCACACACGTCCCGACGCAGAGCCCCACACACGTCCCGACGCAGAGCCCCACACACGTCCCGACGCAGAGCCCCACACACGTCCCGACGCAGAGCCCCACACACGTCCCGACGCAGAGCCCCACACACGTCCCGACGCAGAGCCCCACACACGTCCCGACGCAGAGCCCCACACACGTCCCGACGCAGAGCCCCACACACGTCCCGACGCAGAGCCCAACACACGTCCCGACGCAGAGCCAAACACACGTCCCGACGTAGAACCCAACACACGTTCCGATGTAGAGCTGAAAGTAAGCTAAATCATGATGTAGAGCCCAACACACGTCCCGACGCAGAGCCCAACACACGTCCCGACGTAGAGCCCAACACACGTCCCGACGCAGAGCGGAAAGTAGGCTTAATCCTGAGGTAGAGCCCAACACATGTCCCGACGCAGAGAGGAAAGTAGGCTTAATCCTGAGGTAGAGCCCAACACATGTCCCGACGCAGAGCGGAAAGTAAGCTAAATCCTGAGGTAGAGCCCAACACACGTCCCCACGTAGAGCTGAAAGTAAGCTAAACCCTGAGGTAGAGCCCAACACACGTCCCGACCTAGAGCCCAACACACGTCCCGACCTAGAGCCCAACACACGTCCCGACGTAGAGCCCAACACACGTCCCGACGCAGAGCCCAACACACGTCCCGACGTAGAGCTGGAAGTAAGCTAAATCCCGACTTAGAGCTGGAAGTAAGCTAAATCCCGACGTAGAGCCCAACACACGTCCCGACGTAGAGCCCAACTCACGTCCCGACCTAGAGCCCAACACACGTCCCGACCTAGAGCCCAACACACGTCCCGACCTAGAGCCCAACACACGTCCCGACCTAGAGCCCAACACACGTCCCGACCTAGAGCCCAACACACGTCCCGACCTAGAGCCCAACACACGTCCCGACCTAGAGCCCAACACACGTCCCGACCTAGAGCCCAACACACGTCCCGACCTAGAGCCCAACACACGTCCCGACCTAGAGCCCAACACACGTCCCGACCTAGAGCCCAACACACGTCCCGACCTAGAGCCCAACACACGTCCCGACCTAGAGCCCAACACACGTCCCGACCTAGAGCCCAACACACGTCCCGACCTAGAGCCCAACACACGTCCCGACGCAGAGCGGAAAGTAAGCTAAATCCTGAGGTAGAGCCCAACACACGTCCCCACGTAGAGCTGAAAGTAAGCTAAATCCTGAGGTAGAGCCCAACACACGTCCCGACCTAGAGCCCAACACACGTCCCGACGTAGAGCCCAACACACGTCCCGACGCAGAGCCCAACACACGTCCCGACGCAGAGCCCAACACACGTCCCGACGCAGAGCCCAACACACGTCCCGACGCAGAGCCCAACACACGTCCCGACGCAGAGCCCAACACACGTCCCGACGCAGAGCCCCACACACGTCGCGACGCAGAGCCAAACACACGTCCCGACGTAGAGCCCAACACACGTTCCGATGTAGACCTGAAAGTAAGCTAAATCATGATGTAGAGCCCAACACACGTCCCGACGCAGAGCCCAACACACGTCCCGACGTAGAGCCCAACACACGTCCCGACGTAGAGCCCAATACACGTCCCGACGTAGAGCCCAACACACGTCCCGACGCAGAGCGGAAAGTAGGCTTAATCCTGAGGTAGAGCCCAACACATATCCCGACGCAGAGCGGAAAGTAAGCTAAATCCTGAGGTAGAGCCCAACACACGTCCCCACGTAGAGCTGAAAGTAAGCTAAACCCTGAGGTAGAGCCCAACACACGTCCCGACCTAGAGCCCAACACACGTCCCGACCTAGAGCCCAACACACGTCCCGACGCAGAGCCCAACACACGTCCCGACGCAGAGCCCAACACACGTCCCGACGCAGAGCCCAACACACGTCCCGACGTAGAGCTGGAAGTAAGCTAAATCCCGACGTAGAGCCCAACACACGTCCCGACCTAGAGCCCAACACACGTCCCGACGTAGAGCTGGAAGTAAGCTAAATCCCGACGTAGAGCCCAACACACGTCCCGACCTAGAGCCCAACACACGTCCCGACCTAGAGCCCAACACACGTCCCGACCTAGAGCCCAACACACGTCCCGACCTAGAGCCCAACACACGTCCCGACCTAGAGCCCAACACACGTCCCGACCTAGAGCCCAACACACGTCCCGACCTAGAGCCCAACACACGTCCCGACCTAGAGCCCAACACACGTCCCGACCTAGAGCCCAACACACGTCCCGACCTAGAGCCCAACACACGTCCCGACCTAGAGCCCAACACACGTCCCGACCTAGAGCCCAACACACGTCCCGACCTAGAGCCCAACACACGTCCCGACCTAGAGCCCAACACACGTCCCGACCTAGAGCCCAACACACGTCCCGACCTAGAGCCCAACACACGTCCCGACCTAGAGCCCAACACACGTCCCGACGTAGAGCTGAAAGTAAGCTAAATCCTGAGGTAGAGCCCAACACACGTCCCGACGCAGAACGGAAAGTAAGCTAAATCCTGAGGTAGAGCCCAACACACGTCCCGACGCAGAGCGGAAAGTAAGCTAAATCCTGAGGTAGAGCCCAACACACGTCCCGACGCAGAGCGCAACACATGTCCCGACGTAGAGCCCCACACACGTCCCAGCGTAAAGCCCCACACACGTCCCGACGTAGAGCCCCACACACGTCCCGACGTAGAGCCCCACACACGTGCCGACGTAGAGCCCCACACACGTCCCGACGCAGAGCCCCACACACGTCCCGACGCAGAGCCCCACACACGTCCCGACGTAAAGCCCCACACACGTCCCGACGTAGAGCCCCACACACGTCCCGACGTAGAGCCCAACACACGTCCCGACCTAGAGCCCAACACACGTCCCGACCTAGAGCCCAACACACGTCCCGACCTAGAGCCCAACACACGTCCCGACCTAGAGCCCAACACACGTCCCGACCTAGAGCCCAACACACGTCCCGACCTAGAGCCCAACACACGTCCCGACCTAGAGCCCAACACACGTCCCGACCTAGAGCCCAACACACGTCCCGACCTAGAGCCCAACACACGTCCCGACCTAGAGCCCAACACACGTCCCGACGCAGAACGGAAAGTAAGCTAAATCCTGAGGTAGAGCCCAACACACGTCCCGACGCAGAGCGGAAAGTAAGCTAAATCCTGAGGTAGAGCCCAACACACGTCCCGACGCAGAGCGCAACACATGTCCCGACGTAGAGCCCCACACACGTCCCAGCGTAAAGCCCCACACACGTCCCGACGTAGAGCCCCACACACGTCCCGACGTAGAGCCCCACACACGTCCCGACGCAGAGCCCCACACACGTCCCGACGCAGAGCCCCACACACGTCCCGACGCAGAGCCCCACACACGTCCCGACGCAGAGCCCCACACACGTCCCGACGCAGAGCCCCACACACGTCCCGACGCAGAGCCCCACACACGTCCCGACGCAGAGCCCCACACACGTCCCGACGCAGAGCCCCACACACGTCCCGACGCAGAGCCCCACACACGTCCCGACGCAGAGCCCCACACACGTCCCGACGCAGAGCCCCACACACGTCCCGACGCAGAGCCCCACACACGTCCCGACGCAGAGCCCCACACACGTCCCGACGCAGAGCCCCACACACGTCCCGACGCAGAGCCCCACACACGTCCCGACGCAGAGCCCCACACACGTCCCGACGCAGAGCCCCACACACGTCCCGACGCAGAGCCCCACACACGTCCCGACGTAGAGCCAAACACACGTCCCGACGTAGAGCCCAACACACAATCCGATGTAGAGCTGAAAGTAAGCTAAATCATGATGTAGAGCCCAACACACGTCCCGACGCAGAGCCCAACACACGTCCCGACGTAGAGCCCAACACACGTCCCGACGCAGAGCGGAAAGTAGGCTTAATCCTGAGGTAGAGCCCAACACACGTCCCGACGCAGAGCGGAAAGTAAGCTAAATCCTGAGGTAGAGCCCAACACACGTCCCCACGTAGAGCTGAAAGTAAGCTAAATCCTGAGGTAGAGCCCAACACACGTCCCGACGTAGAGCCCAACACACGTCCCGACGTAGAGCCCAACACACGTCCCGACGTAGAGCCCAACACACGTCCCGACGTAGAGCCCAACACACGTCCCGACGCAGAGCCCAACACACGTCCCGACGCAGAGCCCAACACACGTCCCGACCTAGAGCCCAACACACGTCCCGACCTAGAGCCCAACACACGTCCCGACCTAGAGCCCAACACACGTCCCGACCTAGAGCCCAACACACGTCCCGACCTAGAGCCCAACACACGTCCCGACCTAGAGCCCAACACACGTCCCGACCTAGAGCCCAACACACGTCCCGACCTAGAGCCCAACACACGTCCCGACCTAGAGCCCAACACACGTCCCGACCTAGAGCCCAACACACGTCCCGACGTAGAGCTGAAAGTAAGCTAAATCCTGAGGTAGAGCCCAACACACGTCCCGACGCAGAACGGAAAGTAAGCTAAATCCTGAGGTAGAGCCCAACACACGTCCCGACGCAGAGCGGAAAGTAAGCTAAATCCTGAGGTAGAGCCCAACACACGTCCCGACGCAGAGCGCAACACACGTCCCGACGTAGAGCCCCACACACGTCCCAGCGTAAAGCCCCACACACGTCCCGACGTAGAGCCCCACACACGTCCCGAAGTAGAGCCCCACACACGTCCCGACGTAGAGCCCCACACACGTCCCGACGCAGAGCCCAACACACGTCCCGACGTAGAGCCCAACACACGTCCCGACGCAGAGCGGAAAGTAGGCTTAATCCTGAGGTAGAGCCCAACACACGTCCCGACGCAGAGCGGAAAGTAAGCTAAATCCTGAGGTAGAGCCCAACACACGTCCCCACGTAGAGCTGAAAGTAAGCTAAATCCTGAGGTAGAGCCCAACACACGTCCCGACGTAGAGCCCAACACACGTCCCGACGTAGAGCCCAACACACGTCCCGACGTAGAGCCCAACACACGTCCCGACGTAGAGCCCAACACACGTCCCGACGTAGAGCCCAACACACGTCCCGACGCAGAGCCCAACACACGTCCCGACGCAGAGCCCAACACACGTCCCGACCTAGAGCCCAACACACGTCCCGACCTAGAGCCCAACACACGTCCCGACCTAGAGCCCAACACACGTCCCGACCTAGAGCCCAACACACGTCCCGACCTAGAGCCCAACACACGTCCCGACCTAGAGCCCAACACACGTCCCGACCTAGAGCCCAACACACGTCCCGACCTAGAGCCCAACACACGTCCCGACCTAGAGCCCAACACACGTCCCGACCTAGAGCTGAAAGTAAGCTAAATCCTGAGGTAGAGCCCAACACACGTCCCGACGGAGAACGGAAAGTAAGCTAAATCCTGAGGTAGAGCCCAACACACGTCCCGACGCAGAGCGGAAAGTAAGCTAAATCCTGAGGTAGAGCCCAACACACGTCCCGACGCAGAGCGCAACACACGTCCCGACGTAGAGCCCCACACACGTCCCAGCGTAAAGCCCCACACACGTCCCGACGTAGAGCCCCACACACGTCCCGAAGTAGAGCCCCACACACGTCCCGACGTAGAGCCCCACACACGTCCCGACGTAGAGCCCCACACACGTCCCGACGTGGAGCCCCACACACGTCCCGACGTAGAGCCCCACACACGTCCCGACGTAGAGCCCCACACACGTCCCGACGTAGAGCCCCACACACGTCCCGACGTAGAGCCCCACACACGTCCCGACGTAGAGCCCCACACACGTCCCGACGTAGAGCCCCACACACGTCCCGACGTAGAGCCCCACACACGTCCCGACGCAGAGCCCCACACACGTCCCGACGCAGAGCCCCACACACGTCCCGACGCAGAGCCCCACACACGTCCCGACGCAGAGCCCCACACACGTCCCGACGCAGAGCCAAACACACGTCCCGACGCAGAGCCCCACACACGTCCCGACGCAGAGCCCCACACACGTCCCGACGCAGAGCCCCACACACGTCCCGACGCAGAGCCCCACACACGTCCCGACGCAGAGCCAAACACACGTCCCGACGTAGAGCCCCACACACGTTCCGATGTAGAGCTGAAAGTAAGCTAAATCATGATGTAGAGCCCAACACACGTCCCGACGCAGAGCCCAACATACGTCCCGACGTAGAGCCCAACACACGTCCCGACGCAGAGTGGAAAGTAGGCTTAATCCTGAGGTAGAGCCCAACACATATCCCGACGCAGAGCGGAAAGTAAGCTAAATCCTGAGGTAGAGCCCAACACACGTCCCCACGTAGAGCTGAAAGTAAGCTAAACCCTGAGGTAGAGCCCAACACACGTCCCGACCTAGAGCCCAACACACGTCCCGACCTAGAGCCCAACACACGTCCCGACCTAGAGCCCAACACACGTCCCGACCTAGAGCCCAACACACGTCCCGACCTAGAGCCCAACACACGTCCCGACCTAGAGCCCAACACACGTCCCGACCTAGAGCCCAACACACGTCCCGACCTAGAGCCCAACACACGTCCCGACCTAGAGCCCAACACACGTCCCGACCTAGAGCCCAACACACGTCCCGACCTAGAGCCCAACACACGTCCCGACGCAGAGCCCAACACACGTCCCGACGCAGAGCCCAACACACGTCCCGACGCAGAGCCCAACACACGTCCCGACGCAGAGCCCAACACACGTCCCGACGCAGAGCCCAACACACGTCCCGACGCAGAGCCCAACACACGTCCCGACCTAGAGCCCAACACACGTCCCGACCTAGAGCCCAACACACGTCCCGACCTAGAGCCCAACACACGTCCCGACCTAGAGCCCAACACACGTCCCGACCTAGAGCCCAACACACGTCCCGACCTAGAGCCCAACACACGTCCCGACCTAGAGCCCAACACACGTCCCGACCTAGAGCCCAACACACGTCCCGACCTAGAGCTGAAAGTAAGCTAAATCCTGAGGTAGAGCCCAACACACGTCCCGACGCAGAACGGAAAGTAAGCTAAATCCTGAGGTAGAGCCCAACACACGTCCCGACGCAGAGCGGAAAGTAAGCTAAATCCTGAGGTAGAGCCCAACACACGTCCCGACGCAGAGCGCAACACACGTCCCGACGTAGAGCCCCACACACGTCCCAGCGTAAAGCCCCACACACGTCCCGACGTAGAGCCCCACACACGTCCCGACGTAGAGCCCCACACACGTCCCGACGTAGAGCCCCACACACGTCCCGACGTAGAGCCCCACACACGTCCCGACGTAGAGCCCCACACACGTCCCGACGTAGAGCCCCACACACGTCCCGACGCAGAGCCCCACACACGTCCCGACGCAGAGCCCCACACACGTCCCGACGCAGAGCCCCACACACGTCCCGACGCAGAGCCCCACACACGTCCCGACGCAGAGCCCAACACACGTCCCGACGCAGAGCCCAACACACGTCCCGACGTAGAGCCCAACACACGTCCCGACGCAGAGCGGAAAGTAGGCTTAATCCTGAGGTAGAGCCCAACACATGTCCCGACGCAGAGAGGAAAGTAGGCTTAATCCTGAGGTAGAGCCCAACACATGTCCCGACGCAGAGCGGAAAGTAAGCTAAATCCTGAGGTAGAGCCCAACACACGTCCCCACGTAGAGCTGAAAGTAAGCTAAACCCTGAGGTAGAGCCCAACACACGTCCCGACCTAGAGCCCAACACACGTCCCGACGTAGAGCCCAACACACGTCCCGACGTAGAGCCCAACACACGTCCCGACGCAGAGCCCAACACACGTCCCGACGTAGAGCTGGAAGTAAGCTAAATCCCGACTTAGAGCTGGAAGTAAGCTAAATCCCGACGTAGAGCCCAACACACGTCCCGACGTAGAGCCCAACTCACGTCCCGACCTAGAGCCCAACACACGTCCCGACCTAGAGCCCAACACACGTCCCGACCTAGAGCCCAACACACGTCCCGACCTAGAGCCCAACACACGTCCCGACCTAGAGCCCAACACACGTCCCGACCTAGAGCCCAACACACGTCCCGACCTAGAGCCCAACACACGTCCCGACCTAGAGCCCAACACACGTCCCGACCTAGAGCCCAACACACGTCCCGACCTAGAGCCCAACACACGTCCCGACCTAGAGCCCAACACACGTCCCGACCTAGAGCCCAACACACGTCCCGACCTAGAGCCCAACACACGTCCCGACCTAGAGCCCAACACACGTCCCGACCTAGAGCCCAACACACGTCCCGACCTAGAGCCCAACACACGTCCCGACGCAGAGCGGAAAGTAAGCTAAATCCTGAGGTAGAGCCCAACACACGTCCCCACGTAGAGCTGAAAGTAAGCTAAATCCTGAGGTAGAGCCCAACACACGTCCCGACCTAGAGCCCAACACACGTCCCGACGTAGAGCCCAACACACGTCCCGACGTAGAGCCCAACACACGTCCCGACGTAGAGCCCAACACACGTCCCGACGTAGAGCCCAACACACGTCCCGACGCAGAGCCCAACACACGTCCCGACGTAGAGCCCAACACACGTCCCGACGCAGAGCCCAACACACGTCCCGACGCAGAGCCCAACACACGTCCCGACGCAGAGCCCAACACACGTCCCGACGCAGAGCCCCACACACGTCGCGACGCAGAGCCAAACACACGTCCCGACGTAGAGCCCAACACACGTTCCGATGTAGACCTGAAAGTAAGCTAAATCATGATGTAGAGCCCAACATACGTCCCGACGCAGAGCCCAACACACGTCCCGACGTAGAGCCCAACACACGTCCCGAGGTAGAGCCCAACACACGTCCCGAGGTAGAGCCCAACACACGTCCCGATGTAGAGCCCAACACACGTCCCGATGTAGAGCCCAACACACGTCCCGATGTAGAGCCCAACACACGTCCCGATGTAGAGCCCAACACACGTCCCGATGTAGAGCCCAACACACGTCCCGATGTAGAGCCCAACACACGTCCCGATGTAGAGCCCAACACACGTCCCGATGTAGAGCCCAACACACGTCCCGATGTAGAGCCCAACACACGTCCCGACGTAGACCTGAAAGTAAGCTAAATCCTGAGGTAGAGCCCAACGCACGTCCCGACGCAGAGCGCAACACACGTCCCGACGTAGAGCCCCACACACGTCCCGACGTAGAGCCCCACACACGTCCCGACGTAGAGCCCCACACACGTCCCGACGTAGAGCCCCACACACGTCCCGACGCAGAGCCCCACACACGTCCCGACGCAGAGCCCCACACACGTCCCGACGCAGAGGCCCACACACGTCCCGACGCAGAGCCCCACACACGTCCCGACGCAGAGCCCCACACACGTCCCGACGCAGAGCCCCACACACGTCCCGACGCAGAGCCCCACACACGTCCCGACGCAGAGCCCCACACACGTCCCGACGCAGAGCCCCACACACGTCCCGACGCAGAGCCCCACACACGTCCCGACGCAGAGCCCCACACACGTCCCGACGCAGAGCCCCACACACGTCCCGACGCAGAGCCCCACACACGTCCCGACGCAGAGCCCCACACACGTCCCGACGCAGAGCCCCACACACGTTCCGATGTAGAGCTGAAAGTAAGCTAAATCATGATGTAGAGCCCAACACACGTCCCGACGCAGAGCCCAACACACGTCCCGACGTAGAGCCCAACACACGTCCCGACGCAGAGCGGAAAGTAGGCTTAATCCTGAGGTAGAGCCCAACACATGTCCCGACGCAGAGAGGAAAGTAGGCTTAATCCTGAGGTAGAGCCCAACACATGTCCCGACGCAGAGCGGAAAGTAAGCTAAATCCTGAGGTAGAGCCCAACACACGTCCCCACGTAGAGCTGAAAGTAAGCTAAACCCTGAGGTAGAGCCCAACACACGTCCCGACCTAGAGCCCAACACACGTCCCGACGTAGAGCCCAACACACGTCCCGACGTAGAGCCCAACACACGTCCCGACGCAGAGCCCAACACACGTCCCGACGCAGAGCTGGAAGTAAGCTAAATCCCGACTTAGAGCTGGAAGTAAGCTAAATCCCGACGTAGAGCCCAACACACGTCCCGACGTAGAGCCCAACTCACGTCCCGACCTAGAGCCCAACACACGTCCCGACCTAGAGCCCAACACACGTCCCGACCTAGAGCCCAACACACGTCCCGACCTAGAGCCCAACACACGTCCCGACGCAGAGCCCAACACACGTCCCGACCTAGAGCCCAACACACGTCCCGACCTAGAGCCCAACACACGTCCCGACCTAGAGCCCAACACACGTCCCGACCTAGAGCCCAACACATGTCCCGACCTAGAGCCCAACACACGTCCCGACCTAGAGCCCAACACACGTCCCGACCTAGAGCCCAACACACGTCCCGACCTAGAGCCCAACACACGTCCCGACCTAGAGCCCAACACACGTCCCGACCTAGAGCCCAACACACGTCCCGACCTAGAGCCCAACACACGTCCCGACCTAGAGCCCAACACACGTCCCGACCTAGAGCCCAACACACGTCCCGACCTAGAGCCCAACACACGTCCCGACGCAGAGCGGAAAGTAAGCTAAATCCTGAGGTAGAGCCCAACACACGTCCCCACGTAGAGCTGAAAGTAAGCTAAATCCTGAGGTAGAGCCCAACACACGTCCCGACCTAGAGCCCAACACACGTCCCGACGTAGAGCCCAACACACGTCCCGACGTAGAGCCCAACACACGTCCCGACGTAGAGCCCAACACACGTCCCGACGTAGAGCCCAACACACGTCCCGACGCAGAGCCCAACACACGTCCCGACGCAGAGCCCAACACACGTCCCGACGTAGAGCCCAACACACGTCCCGACGCAGAGCCCAACACACGTCCCGACGCAGAGCCCAACACACGTCCCGACGCAGAGCCCAACACACGTCCCGACGCAGAGCCCCACACACGTCGCGACGCAGAGCCAAACACACGTCCCGACGTAGAGCCCAACACACGTTCCGATGTAGACCTGAAAGTAAGCTAAATCATGATGTAGAGCCCAACATACGTCCCGACGCAGAGCCCAACACACGTCCCGACGTAGAGCCCAACACACGTCCCGACGTAGAGCCCAACACACGTCCCGAGGTAGAGCCCAACACACGTCCCGACGTAGAGCCCAACACACGTCCCGACGTAGAGCCCAACACACGTCCCGACGTAGAGCCCAACACACGTCCCGACGTAGAGCCCAACACACGTCCCGATGTAGAGCCCAACACACGTCCCGACGTAGAGCCCAACACACGTCCCGATGTAGAGCCCAACACACGTCCCGATGTAGAGCCCAACACACGTCCCGATGTAGAGCCCAACACACGTCCCGATGTAGAGCCCAACACACGTCCCGATGTAGAGCCCAACACACGTCCCGACGTAGACCTGAAAGTAAGCTAAATCCTGAGGTAGAGCCCAACGCACGTCCCGACGCAGAGCGCAACACACGTCCCGACGTAGAGCCCCACACACGTCCCAGCGTAGAGCCCCACACACGTCCCGACGTAGAGCCCCACACACGTCCCGACGTAGAGCCCCACACACGTCCCGACGTAGAGCCCCACACACGTCCCGACGTAGAGCCCCACACACGTCCCGACGTAGAGCCCCACACACGTCCCGACGTAGAGCCCCACACACGTCCCGACGCAGAGCCCCACACACGTCCCGACGTAGAGCCCCACACACGTCCCGACGCAGAGCCCCACACACGTCCCGACGCAGAGCCCCACACACGTCCCGACGCAGAGCCCCACACACGTCCCGACGCAGAGCCCCACACACGTCCCGACGCAGAGCCCCACACACGTCCCGACGCAGAGCCCCACACACGTCCCGACGCAGAGCCCCACACACGTCCCGACGCAGAGCCCCACACACGTCCCGACGCAGAGCCCCACACACGTCCCGACGCAGAGCCCCACACACGTCCCGACGCAGAGCCCCACACACGTCCCGACGCAGAGCCCCACACACGTCCCGACGCAGAGCCCCACACACGTCCCGACGCAGAGCCCCACACACGTCCCGACGCAGAGCCCCACACACGTCCCGACGCAGAGCCCCACACACGTCCCGACGCAGAGCCCCACACACGTCCCGACGCAGAGCCCCACACACGTCCCGACGCAGAGCCCCACACACGTCCCGACGCAGAGCCCCACACACGTCCCGACGCAGAGCCCAACACACGTCCCGACGCAGAGCCAAACACACGTCCCGACGTAGAACCCAACACACGTTCCGATGTAGAGCTGAAAGTAAGCTAAATCATGATGTAGAGCCCAACACACGTCCCGACGCAGAGCCCAACACACGTCCCGACGTAGAGCCCAACACACGTCCCGACGCAGAGCGGAAAGTAGGCTTAATCCTGAGGTAGAGCCCAACACACGTCCCGACGCAGAGCGGAAAGTAGGCTTAATCCTGAGGTAGAGCCCAACACATGTCCCGATGCAGAGCGGAAAGTAAGCTAAATCCTGAGGTAGAGCCCAACACACGTGCCCACGTAGAGCTGAAAGTAAGCTAAACCCTGAGGTAGAGCCCAACACACGTCCCGACCTAGAGCCCAACACACGTCCCGACGTAGAGCCCAACACACGTCCCGACGCAGAGCCCAACACACGTCCCGACGTAGAGCTGGAAGTAAGCTAAATCCCGACTTAGAGCTGGAAGTAAGCTAAATCCCGACGTAGAGCCCAACACACGTCCCGACGTAGAGCCCAACACACGTCCCGACCTAGAGCCCAACACACGTCCCGACCTAGAGCCCAACACACGTCCCGACCTAGAGCCCAACACACGTCCCGACCTAGAGCCCAACACACGTCCCGACCTAGAGCCCAACACACGTCCCGACCTAGAGCCCAACACACGTCCCGACCTAGAGCCCAACACACGTCCCGACCTAGAGCCCAACACACGTCCCGACCTAGAGCCCAACACACGTCCCGACCTAGAGCCCAACACACGTCCCGACCTAGAGCCCAACACACGTCCCGACCTAGAGCCCAACACACGTCCCGACCTAGAGCCCAACACACGTCCCGACCTAGAGCCCAACACACGTCCCGACCTAGAGCCCAACACACGTCCCGACCTAGAGCCCAACACACGTCCCGACCTAGAGCCCAACACACGTCCCGACCTAGAGCCCAACACACGTCCCGACCTAGAGCCCAACACACGTCCCGACCTAGAGCCCAACACACGTCCCGACCTAGAGCCCAACACACGTCCCGACCTAGAGCCCAACACACGTCCCGACCTAGAGCCCAACACACGTCCCGACCTAGAGCCCAACACACGTCCCGACCTAGAGCCCAACACACGTCCCGACGCAGAGCGGAAAGTAAGCTAAATCCTGAGGTAGAGCCCAACACACGTCCCGACGCAGAGCGGAAAGTAAGCTAAATCCTGAGGTAGAGCCCAACACACGTCCCCACGTAGAGCTGAAAGTAAGCTAAATCCTGAGGTAGAGCCCAACACACGTCCCGACGTAGAGCCCAACACACGTCCCGACGCAGAGCCCAACACACGTCCCGACGTAGAGCCCAACACACGTCCCGACGTTTAGCCCAACACACGTCCCGACCTAGAGCCCAACACACGTCCCGACCTAGAGCCCAACACACGTCCCGACGCAGAGCCCAACACACGTCCCGACGCAGAGCCCAACACACGTCCCGACGCAGAGCCCAACACACGTCCCGACGCAGAGCCCAACACACGTCCCGACGCAGAGCCCCACACACGTCCCGACGTAGAGCCCAACACACGTTCCGATGTAGACCTGAAAGTAAGCTAAATCATGATGTAGAGCCCAACATACGTCCCGACGCAGAGCCCAACACACGTCCCGACGTAGAGCCCAACACACGTCCCGACGTAGAGCCCAACACACGTCCCGACGCAGAGCGGAAAGTAGGCTTAATCCTGAGGTAGAGCCCAACACATATCCCGACGCAGAGCGGAAAGTAAGCTAAATCCTGAGGTAGAGCCCAACACACGTCCCCACGTAGAGCTGAAAGTAAGCTAAACCCTGAGGTAGAGCCCAACACACGTCCCGACCTAGAGCCCAACACACGTCCCGACCTAGAGCCCAACACACGTCCCGACGCAGAGCCCAACACACGTCCCGACGTAGAGCTGGAAGTAAGCTAAATCCCGACGTATAGCCCAACACACGTCCCGACGTAGAGCCCAACACACGTCCCGACCTAGAGCCCAACACACGTCCCGACCTAGAGCCCAACACACGTCCCGACCTAGAGCCCAACACACGTCCCGACCTAGAGCCCCACACACGTCCCGACGCAGAGCCCCACACACGTCCCGACGCAGAGCCCCACACACGTCCCGACGCAGAGCCCCACACACGTCCCGACGCAGAGCCCCACACACGTCCCGACGCAGAGCCCCACACACGTCCCGACGCAGAGCCCCACACACGTCCCGACGCAGAGCCCCACACACGTCCCGACGCAGAGCCCCACACACGTCCCGACGCAGAGCCCCACACACGTCCCGACGCAGAGCCAAACACACGTCCCGACGTAGAGCCCAACACACGTTCCGATGTAGAGCTGAAAGTAAGCTAAATCATGATGTAGAGCCCAACACACGTCCCGACGCAGAGCCCAACACACGTCCCGACGCAGAGCCCAACACACGTCCCGACGCAGAGCCCAACACACGTCCCGACGCAGAGCCCAACACACGTCCCGACGCAGAGCCCAACACACGTCCCGACGCAGAGCCCAACACACGTCCCGACGCAGAGCCCAACACACGTCCCGACGCAGAGCCCAACACACGTCCCGACGCAGAGCCCAACACACGTCCCGACGCAGAGCCCAACACACGTCCCGACGCAGAGCCCAACACACGTCCCGACGTAAAACCCAACACACGTCCCGACGTAGAGCCCAACACACGTCCCGACCTAGAGCCCAACACACGTCCCGACCTAGAGCCCAACACACGTCCCGACCTAGAGCCCAACACACGTCCCGACCTAGAGCCCAACACACGTCCCGACCTAGAGCCCAACACACGTCCCGACCTAGAGCCCAACACACGTCCCGACCTAGAGCCCAACACACGTTCCGACCTAGAGCCCAACACACGTCCCGACCTAGAGCCCAACACACGTCCCGACCTAGAGCTGAAAGTAAGCTAAATCCTGAGGTAGAGCCCAACACACGTCCCGACGCAGAACGGAAAGTAAGCTAAATCCTGAGGTAGAGCCCAACACACGTCCCGACGCAGAGCGGAAAGTAAGCTAAATCCTGAGGTAGAGCCCAACACACGTCCCGACGCAGAGCGCAACACACGTCCCGACGCAGAGCCCCACACACGTCCCAGCGTAAAGCCCCACACACGTCCCGACGCAGAGCCCCACACACGTCCCGACGCAGAGCCCCACACACGTCCCGACGCAGAGCCCCACACACGTCCCGACGCAGAGCCCCACACACGTCCCGACGCAGAGCCCCACACACGTCCCGACGCAGAGCCCCACACACGTCCCGACGCAGAGCCCCACACACGTCCCGACGCAGAGCCCCACACACGTCCCGACGCAGAGCCCCACACACGTCCCGACGCAGAGCCCCACACACGTCCCGACGCAGAGCCCCACACACGTCCCGACGCAGAGCCCCACACACGTCCCGACGCAGAGCCCCACACACGTCCCGACGCAGAGCCCCACACACGTCCCGACGCAGAGCCCCACACACGTCCCGACGCAGAGCCCCACACACGTCCCGACGCAGAGCCCCACACACGTCCCGACGCAGAGCCCCACACACGTCCCGACGCAGAGCCCCACACACGTCCCGACGCAGAGCCCCACACACGTCCCGACGCAGAGCCCCACACACGTCCCGACGCAGAGCCCCACACACGTCCCGACGCAGAGCCCCACACACGTCCCGACGCAGAGCCCCACACACGTCCCGACGCAGAGCCCCACACACGTCCCGACGCAGAGCCCCACACACGTCCCGACGCAGAGCCCCACACACGTCCCGACGCAGAGCCCCACACACGTCCCGACGCAGAGCCCCACACACGTCCCGACGCAGAGCCCCACACACGTCCCGACGCAGAGCCCCACACACGTCCCGACGCAGAGCCCCACACACGTCCCGACGCAGAGCCCCACACACGTCCCGACGCAGAGCCCCACACACGTCCCGACGCAGAGCCCCACACACGTCCCGACGCAGAGCCCCACACACGTCCCGACGCAGAGCCCCACACACGTCCCGACGCAGAGCCCCACACACGTCCCGACGCAGAGCCCCACACACGTCCCGACGCAGAGCCCCACACACGTCCCGACGCAGAGCCCCACACACGTCCCGACGCAGAGCCCCACACACGTCCCGACGCAGAGCCCCACACACGTCCCGACGCAGAGCCCCACACACGTCCCGACGCAGAGCCCCACACACGTCCCGACGCAGAGCCCCACACACGTCCCGACGCAGAGCCCCACACACGTCCCGACGCAGAGCCCCACACACGTCCCGACGCAGAGCCCCACACACGTCCCGACGCAGAGCCCCACACACGTCCCGACGCAGAGCCCCACACACGTCCCGACGCAGAGCCCCACACACGTCCCGACGCAGAGGCCCACACACGTCCCGACGCAGAGCCCCACACACGTCCCGACGCAGAGCCCCACACACGTCCCGACGCAGAGCCCCACACACGTCCCGACGCAGAGCCTCACACACGTCCCGACGCAGAGCCCCACACACGTCCCGACGCAGAGCCCCACACACGTCCCGACGCAGAGCCCCACACACGTCCCGACGCAGAGCCCCACACACGTCCCGACGCAGAGCCCCACACACGTCCCGACGCAGAGCCCCACACACGTCCCGACGCAGAGCCCCACACACGTCCCGACGCAGAGCCCCACACACGTCCCGACGCAGAGCCCCACACACGTCCCGACGCAGAGCCCCACACACGTCCCGACGTAGAGCCCAACACACGTTCCGATGTAGAGCTGAAAGTAAGCTAAATCATGATGTAGAGCCCAACACACGTCCCGACGCAGAGCCCAACATACGTCCCGACGTAGAGCCCAACACACGTCCCGACGCAGAGCGGAAAGTAGGCTTAATCCTGAGGTAGAGCCCAACACATGTCCCGACGCAGAGCGGAAAGTAAGCTAAATCCTGAGGTAGAGCCCAACACATGTCCCCACGTAGAGCTGAAAGTAAGCTAAATCCTGAGGTAGAGCCCAACACACGTCCCGACGTAGAGCCCAACACACGTCCCGACGTAGAGCCCAACACACGTCCCGACGTAGAGCCCAACACACGTCCCGACGTAGAGCCCAACACACGTCCCGACGTAGAGCCCAACACACGTCCCGACGTAGAGCCCAACACACGTCCCGACGTAGAGCCCAACACACGTCCCGACGCAGAGCCCAACACACGTCCCGACGCAGAGCCCAACACACGTCCCGACGCAGAGCCCAACACACGTCCCGACCTAGAGCCCAACACACGTCCCGACCTAGAGCCCAACACACGTCCCGACCTAGAGCCCAACACACGTCCCGACCTAGAGCCCAACACACGTCCCGACCTAGAGCCCCACACACGTCCCGACGCAGAGCCCCACACACGTCCCGACGCAGAGCCCCACAAACGTCCCGACGCAGAGCCCCACACACGTCCCGACGCAGAGCCCCACACACGTCCCGATGCAGAGCCCCACACACGTCCCGACGCAGAGCCAAACACACGTCCCGACGTAGAGCCCAACACACGTTCCGATGTAGAGCTGAAAGTAAGCTAAATCATGATGTAGAGCCCAACACACGTCCCGACGCAGAGCCCAACACACGTCCCGACGTAGAGCCCAACACACGTCCCGACGCAGAGCGGAAAGTAGGCTTAATCCTGAGGTAGAGCCCAACACATGTCCCGACGCAGAGCGGAAAGTAAGCTAAATCCTGAGGTAGAGCCCAACACACGTCCCCACGTAGAGCTGAAAGTAAGCTAAATCCTGAGGTAGAGCCCAACACACGTCCCGACGTAGAGCCCAACACACGTCCCGACGTAGAGCCCAACACACGTCCCGACATGGAGCCCAACACACGTCCCGACGTAGAGCCCAACACACGTCCCGACGTAGAGCCCAACACACGTCCCGACCTAGAGCCCAACACACGTCCCGACCTAGAGCCCAACACACGTCCCGACCTAGAGCCCAACACACGTCCCGACCTAGAGCCCAACACACGTCCCGACCTAGAGCCCAACACACGTCCCGACCTAGAGCCCAACACACGTCCCGACCTAGAGCCCAACACACGTCCCGACCTAGAGCCCAACACACGTCCCGACCTAGAGCCCAACACACGTCCCGACCTAGAGCCCAACACACGTCCCGACCTAGAGCCCAACACACGTCCCGACGCAGAGCGGAAAGTAAGCTAAATCCTGAGGTAGAGCCCAACACACGTCCCGATGTAGAGCCCAACACACGTCCCGATGTAGAGCCCAACACACGTCCCGATGTAGAGCCCAACACACGTCCCGATGTAGAGCCCAACACACGTCCCGATGTAGAGCCCAACACACGTCCCGATGTAGAGCCCAACACACGTCCCGACGTAGACCCCAACACACGTCCCGATGTAGAGCCCAACACACGTCCCGACGTAGACCCCAACACACGTCCCGACGTAGACCTGAAAGTAAGCTAAATCCTGAGTTAGAGCCCAACGCACGTCCCGACGCAGAGCCCAACGCACGTCCCGACGCAGAGCGCAACGCACGTCCCGACGCAGAGCCCCACACACGTCCCGACGCAGAGCCCCACGCACGTCCCGACGCAGAGCCCCACACACGTCCCGACGCAGAGCCCCACACACGTCCCGACGCAGAGCCCCACACACGTCCCGACGCAGAGCCCCACACACGTCCCGACGCAGAGCCCCACACACGTCCCGACGCAGAGCCCCACACACGTCCCGACGCAGAGCCCCACACACGTCCCGACGCAGAGCCCCACACACGTCCCGACGCAGAGCCCCACACACGTCCCGACGCAGAGCCCCACACACGTCCCGACGCAGAGCCCCACACACGTCCCGACGCAGAGCCCCACACACGTCCCGACGCAGAGCCCCACACACGTCCCGACGCAGAGCCCCACACACGTCCCGACGCAGAGCCCCACACACGTCCCGACGCAGAGCCCCACACACGTCCTGATGTAGAGCTGAAAGTAAGCTAAATCATGATGTAGAGCCCAACACACGTCCCGACGCAGAGCCCAACACACGTCCCGACGCAGAGCCCAACACACGTCCCGACGCAGAGCCCAACACACGTCCCGACGCAGAGCCCAACACACGTCCCGACGCAGAGCCCAACACACGTCCCGACGCAGAGCGGAAAGTAGGCTTAATCCTGAGGTAGAGCCCAACACATGTCCCGACGCAGAGCGGAAAGTAAGCTAAATCCTGAGGTAGAGCCCAACACACGTCCCCACGTAGAGCGGAAAGTAAGCTAAACCCTGAGGTAGAGCCCAACACACGTCCCGACCTAGAGCCCAACACACGTCCCGACCTAGAGCCCAACACACGTCCCGACCTAGAGCCCAACACACGTCCCGACCTAGAGCCCAACACACGTCCCGACCTAGAGCCCAACACACGTCCCGACCTAGAGCCCAACACACGTCCCGACCTAGAGCCCAACAAACGTCCCGACCTAGAGCCCAACACACGTCCCGACGTAGAGCTGGAAGTAAGCTAAATCCCGACTTAGAGCTGGAAGTAAGCTAAATCCCGACGTAGAGCCCAACACACGTCCCGACGTAGAGCCCAACACACGTCCCGACCTAGAGCCCAACACACGTCCCGACCTAGAGCCCAACACACGTCCCGACCTAGAGCCCAACACACGTCCCGACCTAGAGCCCAACACACGTCCCGACCTAGAGCCCAACACACGTCCCGACCTAGAGCCCAACACACGTCCCGACCTAGAGCCCAACACACGTCCCGACCTAGAGCCCAACACACGTCCCGACCTAGAGCCCAACACACGTCCCGACCTAGAGCCCAACACACGTCCCGACCTAGAGCCCAACACACGTCCCGACCTAGAGCCCAACACACGTCCCGACCTAGAGCCCAACACACGTCCCGACCTAGAGCCCAACACACGTCCCGACCTAGAGCCCAACACACGTCCCGACCTAGAGCCCAACACACGTCCCGACCTAGAGCCCAACACACGTCCCGACCTAGAGCCCAACACACGTCCCGACCTAGAGCCCAACACACGTCCCGACCTAGAGCCCAACACACGTCCCGACCTAGAGCCCAACACACGTCCCGACGCAGAGCGGAAAGTAAGCTAAATCCTGAGGTAGAGCCCAACACACGTCCCCACGTAGAGCTGAAAGTAAGCTAAATCCTGAGGTAGAGCCCAACACACGTCCCCACGTAGAGCTGAAAGTAAGCTAAATCCTGAGGTAGAGCCCAACACACGTCCCGACGCAGAGCCCAACACACGTCCCGACGCAGAGCCCAACACACGTCCCGACGCAGAGCCCCACACACGTCCCGACGCAGAGCCCAACACACGTCCCGACGCAGAGCCCCACACACGTCCCGACGCAGAGCCCCACACACGTCCCGACGCAGAGCCCCACACACGTCCCGACGCAGAGCCCCACACACGTCCCGACGCAGAGCCCCACACACGTCCCGACGCAGAGCCCCACACACGTCCCGACGCAGAGCCCCACACACGTCCCGACGCAGAGCCCCACACACGTCCCGACGCAGAGCCAAACACACGTCCCGACGTAGAGCCCAACACACGTTCCGATGTAGAGCTGAAAGTAAGCTAAATCATGATGTAGAGCCCAACACACGTCCCGACGCAGAGCCCAACATACGTCCCGACGTAGAGCCCAACACACGTCCCGACGCAGAGCGGAAAGTAGGCTTAATCCTGAGGTAGAGCCCAACACATGTCCCGACGCAGAGCGGAAAGTAAGCTAAATCCTGAGGTAGAGCCCAACACACGTCCCCACGTAGAGCTGAAAGTAAGCTAAATCCTGAGGTAGAGCCCAACACACGTCCCGACGTAGAGCCCAACACACGTCCCGACGTAGAGCCCAACACACGTCCCGACGTAGAGCCCAACACACGTCCCGACGCAGAGCCCAACACACGTCCCGACGCAGAGCCCAACACACGTCCCGACGCAGAGCCCAACACACGTCCCGACGCAGAGCCCAACACACGTCCCGACGCAGAGCCCAACACACGTCCCGACGCAGAGCCCAACACACGTCCCGACGCAGAGCCCAACACACGTCCCGACGCAGAGCCCAACACACGTCCCGACCTAGAGCCCAACACACGTCCCGACCTAGAGCCCCACACACGTCCCGACGCAGAGCCCCACACACGTCCCGACGCAGAGCCCCACACACGTCCCGACGCAGAGCCCCACACACGTCCCGACGCAGAGCCCCACACACGTCCCGACGCAGAGCCCCACACACGTCCCGACGCAGAGCCCCACACACGTCCCGACGCAGAGCCCCACACACGTCCCGACGCAGAGCCAAACACACGTCGCGACGCAGAGCCCAACACACGTTCCGATGTAGAGCTGAAAGTAAGCTAAATCATGATGTAGAGCCCATCACACGTCCCGACGCAGAGCCCAACACACGTCCCGACGTAGAGCCCAACACACGTCCCGACGCAGAGCGGAAAGTAGGCTTAATCCTGAGGTAGAGCCCAACACACGTCCCGACGCAGAGCGGAAAGTAAGCTAAATCCTGAGGTAGAGCCCAACACACGTCCCCACGTAGAGCTGAAAGTAAGCTAAATCCTGAGGTAGAGCCCAACACACGTCCCGACGTAGAGCCCAACACACGTCCCGACCTAGAGCCCAACACACGTCCCGACCTAGAGCCCAACACACGTCCCGACCTAGAGCCCAACACACGTCCCGACCTAGAGCCCAACACACGTCCCGACCTAGAGCCCAACACACGTCCCGACCTAGAGCCCAACACACGTCCCGACCTAGAGCCCAACACACGTCCCGACCTAGAGCCCAACACACGTCCCGACCTAGAGCCCAACACACGTCCCGACCTAGAGCCCAACACACGTCCCGACCTAGAGCCCAACACACGTCCCGACCTAGAGCCCAACACACGTCCCGACCTAGAGCCCAACACACGTCCCGACCTAGAGCCCAACACACGTCCCGACCTAGAGCCCAACACACGTCCCGACCTAGAGCCCAACACACGTCCCGACCTAGAGCCCAACACACGTCCCGACCTAGAGCCCAACACACGTCCCGACCTAGAGCCCAACACACGTCCCGACGCAGAGCGGAAAGTAAGCTAAATCCTGAGGTAGAGCCCAACACACGTCCCGATGTAGAGCCCAACACACGTCCCGATGTAGAGCCCAACACACGTCCCGATGTAGAGCCCAACACACGTCCCGATGTAGAGCCCAACACACGTCCCGATGTAGAGCCCCACACACGTCCCGATGTAGAGCCCAACGCACGTCCCGACGTAGACCTGAAAGTAAGCTAAATCCTGAGGTAGAGCCCAACGCACGTCCCGACGCAGAGCCCAACGCACGTCCCGACGCAGAGCGCAACACACGTCCCGACGTAGAGCCCCACGCACGTCCCAGCGTAGAGCCCCACACACGTCCCGACGTAGAGCCCCACGCACGTCCCGACGCAGAGCCCCACGCACGTCCCGACGCAGAGCCCCACGCACGTCCCGACGCAGAGCCCCACGCACGTCCCGACACAGAGCCCCACACACGTCCCGACGCAGAGCCCCACACACGTCCCGACGCAGAGCCCCACACACGTCCCGACGCAGAGCCCCACACACGTCCCGACGCAGAGCCCCACACACGTCCCGACGCAGAGCCCCACACACGTCCCGACGCAGAGCCCCACACACGTCCCGACGCAGAGCCCCACACACGTCCCGACGCAGAGCCCCACACACGTCCCGACGCAGAGCCAAACACACGTCCCGACGCAGAGCCAAACACACGTCCCGATGTAGAGCTGAAAGTAAGCTAAATCATGATGTAGAGCCCAACACACGTCCCGACGCAGAGCCCAACACACGTCCCGACGCAGAGCCCAACACACGTCCCGACGCAGAGCGGAAAGTAGGCTTAATCCTGAGGTAGAGCCCAACACACGTCCCGACGCAGAGCGGAAAGTAAGCTAAATCCTGAGGTAGAGCCCAACACACGTCCCCACGTAGAGCGGAAAGTAAGCTAAACCCTGAGGTAGAGCCCAACACACGTCCCGACGTAGAGCCCAACACACGTCCCGACGTAGAGCCCAACACGCGTCCCGACGTAGAGCTGGAAGTAAGCTAAATCCCGACTTAGAGCTGGAAGTAAGCTAAATCCCGACGTAGAGCCCAACACACGTCCCGACGTAGAGCCCAACACACGTCCCGACCTAGAGCCCAACACACGTCCCGACCTAGAGCCCAACACACGTCCCGACCTAGAGCCCAACACACGTCCCGACCTAGAGCCCAACACACGTCCCGACCTAGAGCCCAACACACGTCCCGACCTAGAGCCCAACACACGTCCCGACCTAGAGCCCAACACACGTCCCGACCTAGAGCCCAACACACGTCCCGACCTAGAGCCCAACACACGTCCCGACCTAGAGCCCAACACACGTCCCGACCTAGAGCCCAACACACGTCCCGACCTAGAGCCCAACACACGTCCCGACCTAGAGCCCAACACACGTCCCGACCTAGAGCCCAACACACGTCCCGACCTAGAGCCCAACACACGTCCCGACCTAGAGCCCAACACACGTCCCGACCTAGAGCCCAACACACGTCCCGACGCAGAGCGGAAAGTAAGCTAAATCCTGAGGTAGAGCCCAACACACGTCCCCACGTAGAGCTGAAAGTAAGCTAAATCCTGAGGTAGAGCCCAACACACGTCCCCACGTAGAGCTGAAAGTAAGCTAAATCCTGAGGTAGAGCCCAACACACGTCCCGACGCAGAGCCCAACACACGTCCCGACGCAGAGCCCAACACACGTCCCGACGCAGAGCCCAACACACGTCCCGACGCAGAGCCCAACACACGTCCCGACGCAGAGCCCCACACACGTCCCGACGCAGAGCCCCACACACGTCCCGACGCAGAGCCCCACACACGTCCAGACGCAGAGCCCCACACACGTCCCGACGCAGAGCCCCACACACGTCCCGACGCAGAGCCCCACACACGTCCCGACGCAGAGCCCCACACACGTCCCGACGCAGAGCCCCACACACGTCCCGACGCAGAGCCCCACACACGTCCCGACGCAGAGCCAAACACACGTCCCGACGTAGAGCCCAACACACGTTCCGATGTAGAGCTGAAAGTAAGCTAAATCATGATGTAGAGCCCAACACACGTCCCGACGCAGAGCCCAACATACGTCCCGACGTAGAGCCCAACACACGTCCCGACGCAGAGCGGAAAGTAGGCTTAATCCTGAGGTAGAGCCCAACACATGTCCCGACGCAGAGCGGAAAGTAAGCTAAATCCTGAGGTAGAGCCCAACACACGTCCCCACGTAGAGCTGAAAGTAAGCTAAATCCTGAGGTAGAGCCCAACACACGTCCCGACGTAGAGCCCAACACACGTCCCGACGTAGAGCCCAACACACGTCCCGACGCAGAGCCCAACACACGTCCCGACGCAGAGCCCAACACACGTCCCGACGCAGAGCCCCACACACGTCCCGACGCAGAGCCCAACACACGTCCCGACGCAGAGCCCAACACACGTCCCGACGCAGAGCCCAACACACGTCCCGACGCAGAGCCCAACACACGTCCCGACGCAGAGCCCAACACACGTCCCGACGCAGAGCCCAACACACGTCCCGACGCAGAGCCCAACACACGTCCCGACGCAGAGCCCAACACACGTCCCGACCTAGAGCCCAACACACGTGCCGACCTAGAGCCCAACACACGTCCCGACCTAGAGCCCCACACACGTCCCGACGCAGAGCCCCACACACGTCCCGACGCAGAGCCCCACACACGTCCCGACGCAGAGCCCCACACACGTCCCGACGCAGAGCCCCACACACGTCCCGACGCAGAGCCAAACACACGTCCCGATGTAGAGCTGAAAGTAAGCTAAATCATGATGTAGAGCCCAACACACGTCCCGACGCAGAGCCCAACACACGTCCCGACGCAGAGCCCAACACACGTCCCGACGTAGAGCCCAACACACGTCCCGACGTAGAGCCCAACACACGTCCCGACGTAGAGCCCAACACACGTCCCGACGTAGAGCCCAACACACGTCCCGACGTAGAGCCCAACACACATCCCGACGTAGAGCTGGAAGTAAGCTAAATCCCGACTTAGAGCTGGAAGTAAGCTAAATCCCGACGTAGAGCCCAACACACGTCCCGACGGAGAGCCCAACACACGTCCCGACCTAGAGCCCAACACACGTCCCGACCTAGAGCCCAACACACGTCCCGACCTAGAGCCCAACACACGTCCCGACCTAGAGCCCAACACACGTCCCGACCTAGAGCCCAACACACGTCCCGACCTAGAGCCCAACACACGTCCCGACCTAGAGCCCAACACACGTCCCGACCTAGAGCCCAACACACGTCCCGACCTAGAGCCCAACACACGTCCCGACCTAGAGCCCAACACACGTCCCGACCTAGAGCCCAACACACGTCCCGACCTAGAGCCCAACACACGTCCCGACCTAGAGCCCAACACACGTCCCGACCTAGAGCCCAACACACGTCCCGACCTAGAGCCCAACACACGTCCCGACCTAGAGCCCAACACACGTCCCGACCTAGAGCCCAACACACGTCCCGACCTAGAGCCCAACACACGTCCCGACCTAGAGCCCAACACACGTCCCGACGCAGAGCGGAAAGTAAGCTAAATCCTGAGGTAGAGCCCAACACACGTCCCCACGTAGAGCTGAAAGTAAGCTAAATCCTGAGGTAGAGCCCAACACACGTCCCCACGTAGAGCTGAAAGTAAGCTAAATCCTGAGGTAGAGCCCAACACACGTCCCGACGCAGAGCCCAACACACGTCCCGACGCAGAGCCCAACACACGTCCCGACGCAGAGCCCAACACACGTCCCGACGCAGAGCCCAACACACGTCCCGACGCAGAGCCCAACACACGTCCCGACGCAGAGCCCCACACACGTCCCGACGCAGAGCCCCACACACGTCCCGACGCAGAGCCCCACACACGTCCCGACGCAGAGCCCCACACACGTCCCGACGCAGAGCCCCACACACGTCCCGACGCAGAGCCCCACACACGTCCCGACGCAGAGCCCCACACACGTCCCGACGCAGAGCCCCACACACGTCCCGACGCAGAGCCCCACACACGTCCCGATGTAGAGCTGAAAGTAAGCTAAATCATGATGTAGAGCCCAACACACGTCCCGACGCAGAGCCCAACATACGTCCCGACGTAGAGCCCAACACACGTCCCGACGCAGAGCGGAAAGTAGGCTTAATCCTGAGGTAGAGCCCAACACATGTCCCGACGCAGAGCGGAAAGTAAGCTAAATCCTGAGGTAGAGCCCAACACACGTCCCCACGTAGAGCTGAAAGTAAGCTAAATCCTGAGGTAGAGCCCAACACACGTCCCGACGCAGAGCCCAACACACGTCCCGACGCAGAGCCCAACACACGTCCCGACGCAGAGCCCAACACACGTCCCGACGCAGAGCCCAACACACGTCCCGACGCAGAGCCCAACACACGTCCCGACGCAGAGCCCAACACACGTCCCGACGCAGAGCCCAACACACGTCCCGACGCAGAGCCCAACACACGTCCCGACGCAGAGCCCAACACACGTCCCGACGCAGAGCCCAACACACGTCCCGACGCAGAGCCCAACACACGTCCCGACGCAGAGCCCAACACACGTCCCGACGCAGAGCCCAACACACGTCCCGACGCAGAGCCCAACACACGTCCCGACGCAGAGCCCAACACACGTCCCGACGCAGAGCCCAACACACGTCCCGACCTAGAGCCCAACACACGTCCCGACGCAGAGCCCCACACACGTCCCGACGCAGAGCCCCACACACGTCCCGACGCAGAGCCCCACACACGTCCCGACGCAGAGCCCCACACACGTCCCGACGCAGAGCCCCACACACGTCCCGACGCAGAGCCCCACACACGTCCCGACGCAGAGCCCCACACACGTCCCGACGCAGAGCCCCACACACGTCCCGACGCAGAGCCCCACACACGTCCCGACGCAGAGCCCCACACACGTCCCGACGCAGAGCCAAACACACGTCCCGACGTAGAGCCCAACACACGTTCCGATGTAGAGCTGAAAGTAAGCTAAATCATGATGTAGAGCCCATCACACGTCCCGACGCAGAGCCCAACACACGTCCCGACGTAGAGCCCAACACACGTCCCGACGCAGAGCGGAAAGTAGGCTTAATCCTGAGGTAGAGCCCAACACATGTCCCGACGCAGAGCGGAAAGTAAGCTAAATCCTGAGGTAGAGCCCAACACACGTCCCCACGTAGAGCTGAAAGTAAGCTAAATCCTGAGGTAGAGCCCAACACACGTCCCGACGTAGAGCCCAACACACGTCCCGACCTAGAGCCCAACACACGTCCCGACCTAGAGCCCAACACACGTCCCGACCTAGAGCCCAACACACGTCCCGACCTAGAGCCCAACACACGTCCCGACCTAGAGCCCAACACACGTCCCGACCTAGAGCCCAACACACGTCCCGACCTAGAGCCCAACACACGTCCCGACCTAGAGCCCAACACACGTCCCGACCTAGAGCCCAACACACGTCCCGACCTAGAGCCCAACACACGTCCCGACCTAGAGCCCAACACACGTCCCGACCTAGAGCCCAACACACGTCCCGACCTAGAGCCCAACACACGTCCCGACCTAGAGCCCAACACACGTCCCGACCTAGAGCCCAACACACGTCCCGACGCAGAGCGGAAAGTAAGCTAAATCCTGAGGTAGAGCCCAACACACGTCCCGATGTAGAGCCCAACACACGTCCCGATGTAGAGCCCCACACACGTCCCGATGTAGAGCCCCACACACGTCCCGATGTAGAGCCCCACACACGTCCCGATGTAGAGCCCAACGCACGTCCCGACGTAGACCTGAAAGTAAGCTAAATCCTGAGGTAGAGCCCAACGCACGTCCCGACGCAGAGCCCAACGCACGTCCCGACGCAGAGCGCAACACACGTCCCGACGTAGAGCCCCACGCACGTCCCGACGCAGAGCCCCACGCACGTCCCGACGCAGAGCCCCACGCACGTCCCGACGCAGAGCCCCACGCACGTCCCGACGCAGAGCCCCACGCACGTCCCGACGCAGAGCCCCACGCACGTCCCGACGCAGAGCCCCACGCACGTCCCGACGCAGAGCCCCACGCACGTCCCGACGCAGAGCCCCACACACGTCCCGACGCAGAGCCCCACACACGTCCCGACGCAGAGCCCCACACACGTCCCGACGCAGAGCCCAACACACGTCCCGACGCAGAGCCAAACACACGTCCCGACGCAGAGCCAAACACACGTCCCGATGTAGAGCTGAAAGTAAGCTAAATCATGATGTAGAGCCCAACACACGTCCCGACGTAGAGCCCAACACACGTCCCGACGCAGAGCGGAAAGTAGGCTTAATCCTGAGGTAGAGCCCAACACACGTCCCGACGCAGAGCGGAAAGTAAGCTAAACCCTGAGGTAGAGCCCAACACACGTCCCGACGTAGAGCCCAACACACGTCCCGACGTAGAGCCCAACACACGTCCCGACGTAGAGCCCAACACACGTCCCGACGTAGCGCCCAACACACGTCCCGACGTAGCGCCCAACACACGTCCCGACGTAGCGCCCAACACACGTCCCGACGTAGAGCTGGAAGTAAGCTAAATCCCGACTTAGAGCTGGAAGTAAGCTAAATCCCGACTTAGAGCTGGAAGTAAGCTAAATCCCGACTTAGAGCTGGAAGTAAGCTAAATCCCGACTTAGAGCTGGAAGTAAGCTAAATCCCGACGTAGAGCCCAACACACGTCCCGACGTAGAGCCCAACACACGTCCCGACGTTTAGCCCAACACACGTCCCGACGTTTAGCCCAACACACGTCCCGACCTAGAGCCCAACACACGTCCCGACCTAGAGCCCAACACACGTCCCGACCTAGAGCCCAACACACGTCCCGACGTAGAGCCCAACACACGTCCCGACCTAGAGCCCAACACACGTCCCGACCTAGAGCCCAACACACGTCCCGACCTAGAGCCCAACACACGTCCCGACCTAGAGCCCAACACACGTCCCGACCTAGAGCTCAACACACGTCCCGACCTAGAGCCCAACACACGTCCCGACCTAGAGCCCAACACACGTCCCGACGCAGAGCGGAAAGTAAGCTAAATCCTGAGGTAGAGCCCAACACACGTCCCCACGTAGAGCTGAAAGTAAGCTAAATCCTGAGGTAGAGCCCAACACACGTCCCGACGCAGAGCCCAACACACGTCCCGACGCAGAGCCCAACACACGTCCCGACGCAGAGCCCAACACACGTCCCGACGCAGAGCCCAACACACGTCCCGACGCAGAGCCCAACACACGTCCCGACGCAGAGCCCAACACACGTCCCGACGCAGAGCCCAACACACGTCCCGACGCAGAGCCCAACACACGTCCCGACGCAGAGCCCAACACACGTCCCGACGCAGAGCCCAACACACGTCCCGACGCAGAGCCCAACACACGTCCCGACGCAGAGCCCAACACACGTCCCGACGCAGAGCCCAACACACGTCCCGACGCAGAGCCCAACACACGTCCCGACGCAGAGCCCAACACACGTCCCGACGCAGAGCCCAACACACGTCCCGACGCAGAGCCCAACACACGTCCCGACGCAGAGCCCAACACACGTCCCGACGTAGAGCTGAAAGTAAGCTAAATCCCGACGTAGAGCTGGAAGTAAGCTAAATCCCGACGTAGAGCTGGAAGTAAGCTAAATCCCGACGTAGAGCTGGAAGTAAGCTAAATCCCGACGTAGAGCTGGAAGTAAGCTAAATCCCGACGTAGAGCCCAACACACGTCCCGACGTAGAGCCCAACACACGTCCCGACGTAGAGCCCAACACACGTCCCGACGTAGAGCCCAACACACGTCCCGACGTAGAGCCCAACACACGTCCCGACGTAGAGCCCAACACACGTCCCGACGTAGAGCCCAACACACGTCCCGACGTAGAGCCCAACACACGTCCCGACCTAGAGCCCAACACACGACCCGACCTAGAGCCCAACACACGACCCGACCTAGAGCCCAACACACGTCCCGACCTAGAGCCCAACACACGTCCCGACGTAGAGCTGAAAGTAAGCTAAATCCTGAGGTAGAGCCCAACACACGTCCCGACGCAGAGCGGAAAGTAAGCTAAATCCTGAGGTAGAGCCCAACACACGTCCCGACGCAGAGCGCAACACACGTCCCGACGTAGAGCCCCACACACGTCCCAGCGTAGAGCCCCACACACGTCCCGACGCAGAGCCCCACACACGTCCCGACGCAGAGCCCCACACACGTCCCGACGCAGAGCCCCACACACGTCCCGACGCAGAGCCCCACACACGTCCCGACGCAGAGCCCCACACACGTCCCGACGTAGAGCCCAGCACACGTCCCGACGTAGAGCCCAACACACGTCCCGACGTAGAGCCCAGCACACGTCCCGACCTAGAGCCCAACACACGTCCCGACCTAGAGCCCAACACACGTCCCGACCTAGAGCCCAACACACGTCCCGACCTAGAGCCCAACACACGTCCCGACCTCGAGCCCAACACACGTCCCGACCTAGAGCCCAACACACGTCCCGACCTCGAGCCCAACACACGTCCCGACCTAGAGCCCAACACACGTCCCGACCTAGAGCCCAACACACGTCCCGACCTAGAGCCCAACACACGTCCCGACCTAGAGCCCAACACACGTCCCGACCTAGAGCCCAACACACGTCCCGACCTAGAGCCCAACACACGTCCCGACGTAGAGCTGAAAGTAAGCTAAATCCTGAGGTAGAGCCCAACACACGTCCCGACGCAGAGCGGAAAGTAAGCTAAATCCTGAGGTAGAGCCCAACACACGTCCCGACGCAGAGCGCAACACACGTCCCGACGTAGAGCCCCACACACGTCCCGACGTAGAGCCCCACACACGGCCCGACGCAGAGCCCCACACACGGCCCGACGCAGAGCCCCACACACGGCCCGACGCAGAGCCCCACACACGTCCCGACGCAGAGCCCCACACACGGCCCGACGCAGAGCCCCACACACGGCCCGACGCAGAGCCCCACACACGGCCCGACGCAGAGCCCCACACACGTCCCGACGCAGAGCCCCACACACGTCCCGACGCAGAGCCCCACACACGTCCCGACGCAGAGCCCCACACACGTCCCGACGCAGAGCCCCACACACGTCCCGACGCAGAGCCCCACACACGTCCCGACGCAGAGCCCAACACACGTCCCGATGTAGAGCTGAAAGTAAGCTAAATCATGATGTAGAGCCCAACACACGTCCCGACGCAGATCCCAACACACGTCCCGACGTAGAGCCCAACACACGTCCCGACGCAGAGCGGAAAGTAGGCTTAATCCTGAGGTAGAGCCCAACACACGTCCCGACGCAGAGCGGAAAGTAAGCTAAATCCTGAGGTAGAGCCCAACACACGTCCCCACGTAGAGCTGAAAGTAAGCTAAACCCTGAGGTAGAGCCCAACACACGTCCCGACCTAGAGCCCAACACACGTCCCGACCTAGAGCCCAACACACGTCCCGACCTAGAGCCCAACACACGTCCCGACCTAGAGCCCAACACACGTCCCGACGCAGAGCCCAACACACGTCCCGACGCAGAGCCCAACACACGTCCCGACGCAGAGCCCAACACACGTCCCGACGTAGAGCTGGAAGTAAGCTAAATCCCGACATAGAGCTGGAAGTAAGCTAAATCCCGACGTAGAGCCCAACACACGTCCCGACGTAGAGCCCAACACACGTCCCGACCTAGAGCCCAACACACGTCCCGACCTAGAGCCCAACACACGTCCCGACCTAGAGCCCAACACACGTCCCGACCTAGAGCCCAACACACGTCCCGACCTAGAGCCCAACACACGTCCCGACCTAGAGCCCAACACACGTCCCGACCTAGAGCCCAACACACGTCCCGACCTAGAGCCCAACACACGTCCCGACCTAGAGCCCAACACACGTCCCGACCTAGAGCCCAACACACGTCCCGACCTAGAGCCCAACACACGTCCCGACCTAGAGCCCAACACACGTCCCGACCTAGAGCCCAACACACGTCCCGACCTAGAGCCCAACACACGTCCCGACCTAGAGCCCAACACACGTCCCGACCTAGAGCCCAACACACGTCCCGACCTAGAGCCCAACACACGTCCCGACCTAGAGCCCAACACACGTCCCGACCTAGAGCCCAACACACGTCCCGACCTAGAGCCCAACACACGTCCCGACCTAGAGCCCAACACACGTCCCGACCTAGAGCCCAACACACGTCCCGACCTAGAGCCCAACACACGTCCCGACCTAGAGCCCAACACACGTCCCGACCTAGAGCCCAACACACGTCCCGACCTAGAGCCCAACACACGTCCCGACCTAGAGCCCAACACACGTCCCGACCTAGAGCCCAACACACGTCCCGACCTAGAGCCCAACACACGTCCCGACCTAGAGCCCAACACACGTCCCGACCTAGAGCCCAACACACGTCCCGACCTAGAGCCCAACACACGTCCCGACCTAGAGCCCAACACACGTCCCGACCTAGAGCCCAACACACGTCCCGACCTAGAGCCCAACACACGTCCCGACCTAGAGCCCAACACACGTCCCGACCTAGAGCCCAACACACGTCCCGACGCAGAGCGGAAAGTAAGCTAAATCCTGAGGTAGAGCCCAACACACGTCCCCACGTAGAGCGGAAAGTAAGCTAAATCCTGAGGTAGAGCCCAACACACGTCCCGACGCAGAGCCCAACACACGTCCCGACGCAGAGCCCAACACACGTCCCGACGCAGAGCCCAACACACGTCCCGACGCAGAGCCCAACACACGTCCCGACGCAGAGCCCAACACACGTCCCGACGCAGAGCCCAACACACGTCCCGACGCAGAGCCCAACACACGTCCCGACGCAGAGCCCAACACACGTCCCGACGCAGAGCCCAACACACGTCCCGACGCAGAGCCCAACACACGTCCCGACGCAGAGCCCAACACACGTCCCGACGCAGAGCCCAACACACGTCCCGACGCAGAGCCCAACACACGTCCCGACGCAGAGCCCAACACACGTCCCGACGCAGAGCCCAACACACGTCCCGACGTAGAGCTGAAAGTAAGCTAAATCCCGACGTAGAGCTGGAAGTAAGCTAAATCCCGACGTAGAGCTGGAAGTAAGCTAAATCCCGACGCAGAGCCCAACACACGTCCCGACGCAGAGCCCAACACACGTCCCGACGCAGAGCCCAACACACGTCCCGACGCAGAGCCCAACACACGTCCCGACGCAGAGCCCAACACACGTCCCGACGCAGAGCCCAACACACGTCCCGACGCAGAGCCCAACACACGTCCCGACGCAGAGCCCAACACACGTCCCGACGCAGAGCCCAACACACGTCCCGACGCAGAGCCCAACACACGTCCCGACGCAGAGCCCAACACACGTCCCGACGCAGAGCCCAACACACGTCCCGACGCAGAGCCCAACACACGTCCCGACGCAGAGCCCAACACACGTCCCGACGCAGAGCCCAACACACGTCCCGACGCAGAGCCCAACACACGTCCCGACGTAGAGCTGAAAGTAAGCTAAATCCCGACGTAGAGCTGGAAGTAAGCTAAATCCCGACGCAGAGCCCAACACACGTCCCGACGCAGAGCCCAACACACGTCCCGACGCAGAGCCCAACACACGTCCCGACGCAGAGCCCAACACACGTCCCGACGCAGAGCCCAACACACGTCCCGACGCAGAGCCCAACACACGTCCCGACGCAGAGCCCAACACACGTCCCGACGCAGAGCCCAACACACGTCCCGACGCAGAGCCCAACACACGTCCCGACGTAGAGCTGAAAGTAAGCTAAATCCCAACGTAGAGCTGGAAGTAAGCTAAATCCCGACGTAGAGCTGGAAGTAAGCTAAATCCCGACGTAGAGCCCAACACACGTCCCGACGTAGAGCCCAACACACGTCCCGACGTAGAGCCCAACACACGTCCCGACGTAGAGCCCAACACACGTCCCGACGTAGAGCCCAACACACGTCCCGACGTAGAGCCCAACACACGTCCCGACCTAGAGCCCAACACACGTCCCGACGTAGAGCCCAACACACGTCCCGACGTAGAGCCCAACACACGTCCCGACGTAGAGCCCAACACACGTCCCGACGTAGAGCCCAACACACGTCCCGACGTAGAGCCCAACACACGTCCCGACGTAGAGCCCAACACACGTCCCGACGTAGAGCCCAACACACGTCCCGACCTAGAGCCCAACACACGTCCCGACCTAGAGCCCAACACACGTCCCGACCTAGAGCCCAACACACGTCCCGACCTAGAGCTGAAAGTAAGCTAAATCCTGAGGTAGAGCCCAACACACGTCCCGACGCAGAGCCCAACACACGTCCCGACGTAGAGCCCAACACACGTCCCGACGCAGAGCGGAAAGTAGGCTTAATCCTGAGGTAGAGCCCAACACATGTCCCGACACAGAGCGGAAAGTAGGCTTAATCCTGAGGTAGAGCCCAACACACGTCCCGACGCAGAGCGGAAAGTAAGCTAAATCCTGAGGTAGAGCCCAACACACGTCCCCACGTAGAGCTGAAAGTAAGCTAAACCCTGAGGTAGAGCCCAACACACGTCCCGACCTAGAGCCCAACACACGTCCCGACCTAGAGCCCAACACACGTCCCGACCTAGAGCCCAACACACGTCCCGACGCGGAGCCCAACACACGTCCCGACGCGGAGCCCAACACACGTCCCGACGCGGAGCCCAACACACGTCCCGACGTGGAGCTGAAACTAAGCTAAATCCCGACGTGGAGCCCAACGCACGTCCCGACGTGGAGCTGAAACTAAGCTAAATCCCGACGTGGAGCCCAACGCACGTCCCGACGTGGAGCCCAACGCACGTCCCGACGTGGAGCCCAACGCACGTCCCGACGTGGAGCCCAACGCACGTCCCGACGTGGAGCCCAACGCACGTCCCGACGTGGAGCCCAACGCACGTCCCGACGTGGAGCCCAACGCACGTCCCGACGTGGAGCCCAACGCACGTCCCGACGTGGAGCTGAAAGTAAGCTACATCCTGAAGTAGAGCCCAACGCACGTCCCGACGTGGAGCTGAAAGTAAGCTACATCCCGAAGTAGAGCCCAACGCACGTCCCGACGTGGAGCTGAAAGTAAGCTACATCCCGAAGTAGAGCCCAACGCACGTCCCGACGTGGAGCTGAAAGTAAGCTACATCCCGACGTAGAGCCCAACGCACGTCCCGACGCGGAGCCCAACGCACGTCCCGACGCGGAGCCCAACGCACGTCCCGACGCGGAGCCCAACGCACGTCCCGACGCGGAGCCCAACGCACGTCCCGACGCGGAGCCCAACGCACGTCCCGACGTAGAGCTGGAAGTAAGCTAAATCCTGAGGTAGAGCCCAACGCACGTCCCGACGTGGAGCTGAAAGTAAGCTAAATCCCGACGTGGAGCCCAACGCACGTCCCGACGTGGAGCCCAACGCACGTCCCGACGTGGAGCCCAACGCACGTCCCGACGTGGAGCTGAAAGTAAGCTACATCCCGACGTGGAGCCCAACGCACGTCCCGACGCGGAGCCCAACGCACGTCCCGACGCGGAGCCCAACGCACGTCCCGACGCGGAGCCCAACGCACGTCCCGACGCGGAGCCCAACGCACGTCCCGACGCGGAGCCCAACGCACGTCCCGACGCGGAGCCCAACGCACGTCCCGACGTAGAGCTGGAAGTAAGCTAAATCCTGAGGTAGAGCCCAACGCACGTCCCGACGTGGAGCCCAACGCACGTCCCGACGTGGAGCCCAACGCACGTCCCGACGTGGAGCCCAACGCACGTCCCGACGTGGAGCCCAACGCACGTCCCGACGCGGAGCCCAACGCACGTCCCGACGTGGAGCTGAAAGTAAGCTAAATCCCGACGTGGAGCCCAACGCACGTCCCGACGTGGAGCCCAACGCACGTCCCGACGTGGAGCCCAACGCACGTCCCGACGTGGAGCCCAACGCACGTCCCGACGTGGAGCCCAACGCACGTCCCGACGTGGAGCCCAACGCACGTCCCGACGTGGAGCTGAAAGTAAGCTAAATCCCGACGTGGAGCCCAACGCACGTCCCGACGTGGAGCCCAACGCACGTCCCGACGTGGAGCTGAAAGTAAGCTAAATCCCGACGTGGAGCCCAACGCACGTCCCGACGTGGAGCTGAAAGTAAGCTAAATCCCGACGCGGAGCCCAACGCACGTCCCGACGCGGAGCCCAACGCACGTCCCGACGCGGAGCCCAACGCACGTCCCGACGCGGAGCCCAACGCACGTCCCGACGCGGAGCCCAACGCACGTCCCGACGCGGAGCCCAACGCACGTCCCGACGCGGAGCCCAACGCACGTCCCGACGCGGAGCTGAAAGTAAGCTAAATCCCGACGCGGAGCCCAACGCACGTCCCGACGTGGAGCTTAAAGTAAGCTAAATCCCGACGCAGAGCCCAACGCACGTCCCGACGTAGACCTGAAAGTAAGCTAAATCCCGACGCAGAGCCCAACGCACGTCGCGACGCAGAGCCCAACGCACGTCGCGACGCAGAGCCCAACGCACGTCGCGACGCAGAGCCCAACGCACGTCGCGACGCAGAGCCCAACGCACGTCGCGACGCAGAGCCCAACGCACGTCGCGACGCAGAGCCCAACGCACGTCGCGACGCAGAGCTGAAAGTAAGCTAAATCCCGACGCAGAGCCCAACGCACGTCCCGACGTAGACCTTAAAGTAAGCTAAATCCCGACGCAGAGCCCAACGCACGTCGCGACGCAGAGCCCAACGCACGTCGCGACGCAGAGCCCAACGCACGTCGCGACGCAGAGCCCAACGCACGTCGCGACGCAGAGCCCAACGCACGTCGCGACGCAGAGCCCAACGCACGTCGCGACGCAGAGCCCAACGCACGTCGCGACGCAGAGCCCAACGCACGTCGCGACGCAGAGCCCAACGCACGTCCCGACGCAGAGCCCAACGCACGTCCCGACGCAGAGCCCAACGCACGTCCCGACGCAGAGCCCAACGCACGTCCCGACGCAGAGCCCAACGCACGTCCCGACGTAGACCTGAAAGTAAGCTAAATCCCGACGCAGAGCCCAACGCACGTCCCGACGTAGAGCTGAAAGTAAGCTAAATCCCGACGCAGAGCCCAACGCACGTCGCGACGCAGAGCCCAACGCACGTCGCGACGCAGAGCCCAACGCACGTCGCGACGCAGAGCCCAACGCACGTCGCGACGCAGAGCCCAACGCACGTCGCGACGCAGAGCCCAACGCACGTCGCGACGCAGAGCCCAACGCACGTCGCGACGCAGAGCTGAAAGTAAGCTAAATCCCGACGCAGAGCCCAACACACGTCCCGACGTAGACCTTAAAGTAAGCTAAATCCCGACGCAGAGCCCAACGCACGTCGCGACGCAGAGCCCAACGCACGTCGCGACGCAGAGCCCAACGCACGTCGCGACGCAGAGCCCAACGCACGTCGCGACGCAGAGCCCAACGCACGTCGCGACGCAGAGCCCAACGCACGTCGCGACGCAGAGCCCAACGCACGTCGCGACGCAGAGCCCAACGCACGTCGCGACGCAGAGCCCAACGCACGTCGCGACGCAGAGCCCAACGCACGTCCCGACGCAGAGCCCAACGCACGTCCCGACGCAGAGCCCAACGCACGTCCCGACGCAGAGCCCAACGCACGTCCCGACGCAGAGCCCAACGCACGTCCCGACGTAGACCTGAAAGTAAGCTAAATCCCGACGCAGAGCCCAACGCACGTCCCGACGTAGAGCTGAAAGTAAGCTAAATCCCGACGCAGAGCCCAACGCACGTCGCGACGCAGAGCCCAACGCACGTCGCGACGCAGAGCCCAACGCACGTCGCGACGCAGAGCCCAACGCACGTCGCGACGCAGAGCCCAACGCACGTCGCGACGCAGAGCCCAACGCACGTCGCGACGCAGAGCCCAACGCACGTCGCGACGCAGAGCCCAACGCACGTCGCGACGCAGAGCTGAAAGTAAGCTAAATCCCGACGCAGAGCCCAACGCACGTCCCGACGTAGACCTTAAAGTAAGCTAAATCCCGACGCAGAGCCCAACGCACGTCGCGACGCAGAGCCCAACGCACGTCGCGACGCAGAGCCCAACGCACGTCGCGACGCAGAGCCCAACGCACGTCGCGACGCAGAGCCCAACGCACGTCGCGACGCAGAGCCCAACGCACGTCGCGACGCAGAGCCCAACGCACGTCGCGACGCAGAGCCCAACGCACGTCGCGACGCAGAGCCCAACGCACGTCGCGACGCAGAGCCCAACGCACGTCCCGACGCAGAGCCCAACGCACGTCCCGACGCAGAGCCCAACGCACGTCCCGACGCAGAGCCCAACGCACGTCCCGACGCAGAGCCCAACGCACGTCCCGACGTAGACCTGAAAGTAAGCTAAATCCCGACGCAGAGCCCAACGCACGTCCCGACGTAGAGCTGAAAGTAAGCTAAATCCCGACGCAGAGCCCAACGCACGTCGCGACGCAGAGCCCAACGCACGTCGCGACGCAGAGCCCAACGCACGTCGCGACGCAGAGCCCAACGCACGTCGCGACGCAGAGCCCAACGCACGTCGCGACGCAGAGCCCAACGCACGTCGCGACGCAGAGCTGAAAGTAAGCTAAATCCCGACGCAGAGCCCAACACACGTCCCGACGCAGAGCCCAACACACGTCCCGACGCAGAGCCCAACACACGTCCCGACGTAGAGCTGAAAGTAAGCTAAATCCCGACGCAGAGCCCAACACACGTCGCGACGCAGAGCCCAACACACGTCGCGACGCAGAGCCCAACACACGTCGCGACGCAGAGCCCAACACACGTCGCGACGCAGAGCCCAACACACGTCGCGACGCAGAGCCCAACACACGTCGCGACGCAGAGCCCAACACACGTCGCGACGCAGAGCCCAACACACGTCGCGACGCAGAGCCCAACACACGTCGCGACGCAGAGCCCAACACACGTCGCGACGCAGAGCCCAACACACGTCGCGACGCAGAGCCCAACACACGTCGCGACGCAGAGCCCAACACACGTCGCGACGCAGAGCCCAACACACGTCGCGACGCAGAGCCCAACACACGTCGCGACGCAGAGCTGAAAGTAAGCTAAATCCCGACGCAGAGCCCAACACACGTCGCGACGCAGAGCCCAACACACGTCGCGACGCAGAGCCCAACACACGTCGCGACGCAGAGCCCAACACACGTCGCGACGCAGAGCCCAACACACGTCGCGACGCAGAGCCCAACACACGTCGCGACGCAGAGCCCAACACACGTCGCGACGCAGAGCCCAACACACGTCGCGACGCAGAGCCCAACACACGTCGCGACGCAGAGCCCAACACACGTCGCGACGCAGAGCCCAACACACGTCGCGACGCAGAGCCCAACACACGTCGCGACGCAGAGCCCAACACACGTCGCGACGCAGAGCCCAACACACGTCGCGACGCAGAGCTGAAAGTAAGCTAAATCCCGACGCAGAGCCCAACAGACGTCCCGACGCAGAGCCCAACAGACGTCCCGACGCAGAGCCCAACGCACGTCCCGACGCAGAGCCCAACGCACGTCCCGACGCAGAGCCCAACGCACGTCCCGACGCAGAGCCCAACGCACGTCCCGACGCAGAGCCCAACGCACGTCCCGACGTAGAGCTGAAAGTAAGCTAAATCCCGACGTAGAGCCCAACGCACGTCCCGACGTGGAGCCCAACGCACGTCCCGACGTGGAGCCCAACGCACGTCCCGACGTGGAGCCCAACGCACGTCCCGACGTGGAGCCCAACGCACGTCCCGACGTGGAGCCCAACGCACGTCCCGACGTGGAGCTGAAAGTAAGCTACATCCTGAAGTAGAGCCCAACGCACGTCCCGACGTGGAGCTGAAAGTAAGCTACATCCTGAAGTAGAGCCCAACGCACGTCCCGACGCGGAGCTGAAAGTAAGCTACATCCTGAAGTAGAGCCCAACGCACGTCCCGACGCGGAGCCCAACGCACGTCCCGACGCGGAGCTGAAAGTAAGCTAAATCCCGACGCGGAGCCCAACGCACGTCCCGACGCGGAGCCCAACGCACGTCCCGACGCGGAGCCCAACGCACGTCCCGACGCGGAGCCCAACGCACGTCCCGACGCGGAGCCCAACGCACGTCCCGACGCGGAGCCCAACGCACGTCCCGACGCGGAGCCCAACGCACGTCCCGACGCGGAGCCCAACGCACGTCCCGACGTGGAGCTGAAAGTAAGCTACATCCTGAAGTAGAGCCCAACGCACGTCCCGACGTGGAGCTGAAAGTAAGCTACATCCTGAAGTAGAGCCCAACGCACGTCCCGACGCGGAGCCCAACGCACGTCCCGACGCGGAGCCCAACGCACGTCCCGACGCGGAGCTGAAAGTAAGCTAAATCCCGACGCAGAGCCCAACGCACGTCGCGACGCAGAGCCCAACGCACGTCGCGACGCAGAGCCCAACACACGTCGCGACGCAGAGCCCAACACACGTCGCGACGCAGAGCCCAACACACGTCGCGACGCAGAGCCCAACACACGTCGCGACGTAGAGCTGAAAGTAAGCTAAATCCCGACGCGGAGCCCAACAGACGTCCCGACGCGGAGCCCAACAGACGTCCCGACGCGGAGCCCAACAGACGTCCCGACGCGGAGCCCAACAGACGTCCCGACGCGGAGCCCAACACACGTCCCGACGCGGAGCCCAACACACGTCCCGACGCGGAGCCCAACACACGTCCCGACGCGGAGCCCAACACACGTCCCGACGCGGAGCCCAACACACGTCCCGACGCGGAGCTGAAAGTAAGCTAAATCCCGACGTGGAGCCCAACGCACGTCCCGACGTGGAGCCCAACGCACGTCCCGACGTGGAGCCCAACGCACGTCCCGACGTGGAGCCCAACGCACGTCCCGACGTGGAGCCCAACGCACGTCCCGACGTGGAGCTGAAAGTAAGCTACATCCTGAAGTAGAGCCCAACGCACGTCCCGACGTGGAGCTCAACGCACGTCCCGACGTAGTGCCGAAAGTGAGCAAAAGCCAAACGTAGAGCCCAACAAACGTCCCGACGTAGAGCCCTACAGTCGTCCCGACGTAGAGCCGAAAGCGAGCTCAAGACACACTTCCCAAACTAGCGCCTAGACACGTCCCTACGTAGAGACCAACAGACATCCCAACGTAGAGCAGAAAGCGAGCCCAAGCGACGTCCCGACGTGGAGCCCAAGCGACGTCCCGACGTGGAGCCCAAGCGACGTCCCGACGTGGAGCCCAAGCGACGTCCCGACGTGGAGCCCAAGCGACGTCCCGACGTGGAGCCCAAGCGACGTCCCGACGTGGAGCCGAAATTAACCTCAAGCCAGACGTAGAAACCAACGTACGTCCCGATGTAGAGCCCAACAGACATCCCAATGTAGAGCAGAAAGCGAGCTCAAGCCAGAGGTAGAGCCCAAGAGACGTCCCGACATAGAGCCTAACAGACGTCCTGACGCAGAGCCCAAGAGACGTCCCGACATAGAGCCTAACAGACGTCCTGACGCAGAGCCCAAGAGACGTCCCGACATAGAGCCTAACAGACGTCCTGACGCAGAGCCCAACACATGTCCAGTTGTAGAACCCAACATACGTCCCGACGTAGAGCCGAAAGCGAGCTCAAGCCAGACATATCGAAGTAGAGACCAACAGACGTTCCGACGTAGAGCCGAAAGTGAGCTACAGCCAGACGTAGAGCCTAAAAGACGTCCTGACGTAGAGCCCGAGAGATGTCCCGACATAGAGCCCAACACACGTCCCGACGTATATCCCAAAAGACATTCCGAAGTAGAGCTGAAATTAACCTCAAGCCAGACGTAGAAACCAACATACGTTCCGACGTAGAGACCAACAGACGTCCCGACGTATAGCTCAGAAGATGACCCGACGTATAGCCGCAAGACGGAGGGATGGGGGGGCATAGACAGGTGCAGACGTGGTGCGCATCCTCACGGCTGCTCGATAGTCTCACCTTCAAGTCCTAGGAAGGGAAATGCGGTCACAAACACTCCTCACAAAAAACAAGTTGCCATCCTGCAGGAAGTTCAGAATTCCGGGAAAAACCAGTGCACCTAGAACAAAACAGCACCAAAACTATCAGTTAAAAAAAAGGCTGTGTGTTTTAAAACCCTCCTGTCACCCCTGAACACCCCCTAGGAAACTGCCGACGTAAAAAAAAAAAAAAAAAAAAAAAAAAACAAACACCAACCAAAAAAACTCCAAAACCCAAGCTGCATCCCAGGGCGCTCTCTCCTGTGGATGCCGCTGGACCCTGCCCAGTCCCACAGCTCTCGCCTCGCCCAGAAGGAGCTCCCTGGGCAGAGCCCGGGGCTCATCTACTCCAGGGCCCCCCGCACCGAACCGGCACTTGGGCATCCTGGAGGACTGCGGGCCCATAGAGCGCAAGTTCGGAGGACTGAGAGGCACTTCCGGCATCATGGAGGACCGCGGGGAAGCGGCGGGAGCCTGCCGGAGCCCCAGAGGAGCCAGTGAGTCCCCCGCGAAACGAGTGCCGACGGCGGCCGCGGTGGCGGCGCCGCCGTCTCGGGGCCACATCCGCGTCATTTCTCTCCGGAGCTGCGGCCGGTGCTTGGAGGGGGGCGGGGGGGGGGGGTATGGCGCCGCCATCTTCTGAATGAGGCATGGACAGGTGGATAGGGAGTGGCATATACAGGTGCATACATGTTGCACATTCTAATACCTAATAATCTCACCTTCAGTCATATTAAGGGAAAAGCTGTCAGCCAAACTAGGGAAAAAAACAAGGTTACATCCTGCATGAAGTCCAGAGTTCCAGGAAAATCCAGTGCAGCTAGAACAAAAAAAATTCAGTTAAAAAAAATTCTGTGTTTTTAAAGTATCTTGCCACCCCTGAACACTCAGTATAAAATTGCTGACATCAAAACCAACAAACCGGCATCCAATGGCACTCTCTATGTGCTGCTGGACCTTGCCCAGTCCCACAACTCTTACCTCAGATGCTTCTGCTTCTCTCCGTGTCCAAACCGCAATACCCACACAGCCCAGCCAGCTCCCAAACTGCCACCGCTGATAGCACCAACAGAGCACCCACACCACAGCAACCTCAGAGCAGAATGAGCTCCCTGAGCAGAGACCCAGACCCCGACCACCACCCTTCCCACAATCACAGGGAACTGAATAAACGGAGACACCGAGAGAGGGAGACCTAGAAATGCCATTGTCACAAGCAACAGGAAGAATGAAATCAGAGCTGGTGGGGTGCCAGAAAGGAAGAGACACAGAAAGGAAAGGTAGAAGGTGATACTTTACAGGGCAATGCTAGCAGAAGAGCAAAAAGCTTTGGGGAACTAGACAGCCTGAAAGGCAGACAGAAGCAGGGACAGGCAAGGAGGCAGGCAGAGACCTGCAGAACCAGGGCAGGGATGGGCCCGGACACACACGAGGGGACACGTGGCTCCTGGTGCCAACGGCAGACCTTCACCGCCCCGAGGCTTTTCTCTCTGCTTCTGCCCCTTCCTCCTCCACAGTGCCAGCTGCCTGACCTTAGGAGTAGGCGGTGCGTGACTCAATGCACTTCTCTCACGAGGTTTCCTGGACATGCAGCAGCTCACACGTGTGGCCAACAGAGCCGCCAAGGTCCTGGTGTCGTGTGCTGGTGGCGTGCTCTGTTGGGGACGGCTGGGAGGGATCCTTCCTTGCCACAGGGACCGGCTGGAGACAGCTGCCTGTGGAAGCCCCTTGGTTTGACTCCTCAGCCAGCTCCTGCAGGCAGGCATGCCCAGGCAGCCCCCTTCCTAGCCCAAAGCAGGGCCAGCGCCATCATTAGCCTCACTGGCCACACCTGCCCCAGCTGGAGCCCGTCAGGAACAGGGGCCTGGCCAAATCCCCACAGCACATGGCCCCCTCCCTGGCACCTGCTCACAGCCACGAGCTCTGCACCCAGGGGCTTGAATACCATCCAGGGGCACAGAGGAGGCAGGAAAAGTTTACTCACCTCTGCCCAGAACAAATCCTGGCACTGAGCTGGCTACAAGGCTCAGTGCTCAAACGCAGCAGGACAGCAGGAGAGAAGGGAAAAAACAGGAGGAAGATAGAGAAGAGGTGGGGGACAGGCAGCCAGTAAACGGGATGCTGCAAACAGGGGAGGGACAGGGAGCAGGACAGTAGCATAGAGAGAGGAGTACTGGGACACTGAGCAAAAAAACCAGGGAGAGGTGGAGGAATACATAAGAGAGAGGAGGAGCAGGAGAAAGAGTCCAAAGGCACCAGCAGGACCACAAGGCAAGGACAAGACGAGGGACAGGCAAATATTGTAAAGCAATAGGGGAAAAGAAACAGAGGCAAGAACTAACACATAGGGTCAGGAAGACAAAAAGAGGGAGCCTTACAAAGACAATGTAAAAAGTGACACCATTTCCACCCACTCTTGATTTCCACATTTTCCCTGACTTCGCACCCCATCTCAGCCTCCACTTTCTTCCAGCCCTGCCACCTCCCCCTGGCTTGAGGGGAAGCCCCAGTGCCATCGGAATGGCAGCAGGGTGCCTGGCAGGCTTCCACAGCAAAGTGGCCAGGACAGAAAGCCATCGTTGGCCCTCCCTATCCCTGGGCAGCCCTTTCCCTGGCAGCGGAAGGAGCGACAGGCAGGGCAGCAGAGATGGACCAGGATGTGCATGGGAGAACATGTGACTCACCCCAGCTCCCAGCACCGGCTCAGACCTTCAGTGCCCCAACACTTTTCTCTCAACTCCCCTCCACTGCCAGGCTGGCCAGCGGCTCACACACAGCCGATGCAGGCACCAAGCTCTTGGCAACACATGCTGGTGGTCTGCTCCATCACGGACAGCTCAGAGGAACCCTTCTTCACCACAGGGACCAGCCATTCCATGCTGGAGGCACCTCCAGCTCCTCCTCAGCCAGTTCCCCTTTACCAGCTCCCTCAGGCAGCCCCTTTATAGTCCACAGCAGGGCCAGCCATGCCATTAGCCCCACTGGCCACACCTGGAGCCCATCAGGAACAGGGGCCACAGGCAAGAACAAACACCCAGGGACAAGGAGCTCAGAAGAGGGAGATGTAGGAAGAAAACGTAAAAAGTAATGCTGCTTTTCCACTCTCCCACCCACCTCTGCCCTTGGGAAAGCCTGATGGAAACCATGAGACTTCAGGGTGTCCCTGCTGGGTGCCCCTCATTCCCCCTGACATCTACTGGTGATGGCATTTTGCGGTAGTCTTAGGGATTTGGGGCCCAAGGAAGTGCCAGAGCAAAGTTCGGAATGCTAACAGTTTATTCGTGCTGTACACCTGGAGCAGCAATACTTGGAGAGGTGGGGGCAAGGCAGCTGCATGGAGCAGAGACAAGGGGGGGACAATGCATGCCCATGGGAGGCAGGTGCAAGGCAGAAGCACAGGGCGAGGACAACAGTGTGAGCTATGCACACCCATAAAGAGGGAACACAAAGCAGGCAAAGCACACCCATTGGAGGCAGGGACACGAGAAGTAGGGCCAGGCACACCCACCCTTGGCAAGGCCACCGAGTTGGGGGTGGCATGGGAAAAACCCCACCTGCAGCCACGGACGGAGGGATGGGGGGGCATAGACAGGTGCGGACGTGGTGCGCATCCTCACGGCTGCTCGATATTCTCACCTTCAAGTCCTAGGAAAGGAAATGCGGTCACAAACACTCCTCACAAAAAACAAGTTGCCATCCTGCAGGAAGTTCAGAATTCTGGGAGAATCCAGTGCACCTAGAACAAAACAGCACCAAAACTATCAGTTAAAAAAAGGCTGTGTGTTTTAAAACCCTCCTGTCACCCCTGAACACCCCCTAGGAAACTGCCGACATAAAAAAAAAAAAAAAACCAAAAAAAAACCACCAAAACCCAAGCTGCAGCCCAGGGCACTCTCTCCTGTGGGTGCCGCTGGACCCTGCCCAGTCCCACAGCTCTCGCCTCGCCCAGAAGGAGCTCCCTGGGCAGAGCCCGGGGCTCATCTACTCCAGGGCCCCCCGCACCGAACCGGCACTTGGGCATCCTGGAGGACTGCGGGCCCATAGAGCGCAAGTTCGGAGGACTGAGGGGCACTTCTGGCATCATGGAGGACCGCGGGGAAGCGGCGGGAGCCTGCCGGAGCCCCGGAGGAGCCGGTGAGTCCCCCGTGAAACGAGTGCCGGCGGTGGCGGCGGCGCCGCCGTCTCGGGGCCGCATCTGCGTCGTTTCTCTCCGGAGCTGCGGCCGGTGCTTGGAGGGGGGCGGGGGGGGGCTGTGTATGGCGCCGCCATCTTCTGAAGGCTGAGGCTGCCCGCGGCGGGGATGGGGCCGCGCGGCCAGGAGGGGACAGGCCGCCGCCCCGCCGTGCAGAGCTGCGTTCCTTGCGTGTTTCGGCAGGAATCGCTGTTGAGTCCGTCTCGCTCTCGAATCCGTCTCGCTCTCCACGGCTTCCGGGCAGTTTCTCCGCCCGCCCTGCCGGTCCGCGGTTAGGCCGGCACGGAGCACCGGTGACGGGACCTGCGTGCGTGCGTGCGTGCGTGCGTGAGGGGCTCTTGCGAGAAGAGCCTCACAATAAGCAGGCTCAGCTCCGGGGCGGCACTAGTAAATGGCGTGGTCCTCGGGCGCCGTTAATTCGTGCCACGCGTTTGAGCTGGAATTTGAGAGAATAGTCTGTTATTTAAATGGCCCGATTGAAGAGTTGACTGGTACAAAAAGCCGGTGAACGAACGGCTCACAGCCAGCGAGCGCTCCGTGTACCGCTGCTGAAGGGAGCAGGAGCAAAGCGCAGGCACCCGACTGACACAAGAGGAAAAGGTTCATTACCGTTGGAAATCACGGTTTCGGATTGTGAATTAGGACTCGAATTAGGGGCACGTTCACGACGACCGTTACCCTAAACTGCTCCCAATTGGTATTCTATTTCTGCTTCCCAAGGAGAAAATTTTCACCTGATGGTGCTGCGGGGGTATCTTTAATGCATCAGTTTAAGATGGCTAGTATTGTTAAACAGGCATTCATGATGCCCAGTTAGCGTTCGATCTGTTTCTAAAATGAAATCTAAGTTTTTGTTCGTCGGATTTAATGGGCGTCGGTTTTTTCTTTTAGCTCTACTTGGAAGGAATTGGTACCCGTCCCCTCCTCCCCCCCCCAACGGCTCTGTTTAAATTTTGGCAGTCGTGACTCCCTGTTGGTTTTCTAATTTTCCTTTTATTTTAAATCTAAATCTTTTAGCGTTATGTTAGTTCACCACCGCCCGGGAATTCTTTTAGTACCTACGTTTAAACGTAGCCGTTATTGAACGATTCCTTTTTTTATTTCTCTTTATCTAAAAATCTAAAGCTTCGATTACTCTTTTGGTTCTAAGCAGGAGTCACTGTTGCCTCCCAGCTTGCTTACAGCGGTGTGATCGTTTAAGCGTTAGAGCCTCCCAATTAGTTTCCAGTTCAATTGGTTTAGCAGTGGTTATGTTTAAATGGAGCTGTTAACGACTCCCAATTAGTTTTATGTCTTTATCACTTCAAGAGGGTCTCTAAACTATTCATTTTTTGAATTGCAATACGGACCGGGAATCATTACTGCCTGGTTCATTAAGTAACATCTGCCACTAAATTTAGTCATTACTCAACCCTAGGTAATATTTCTTCTCTTTAGGCGCGCTCTAATATTTTGTGACTTTACCACGAAGTGGATTAACTAGGACGCGTGATTTTTTTCTTTTCCTGTTAGAGTTGTTTCGCTACAGCTATTACTTCCAGTTAGTGCTCTGTTGTTGATATTCTGCTGCTTGCCCTTTGATTACATCAATGGGGAGTAAGTACTGTCTGCAAAGCAGGAAGCAATAGCTAGAGCGGACGACGGGCAGTATTTGCTCCCAAAGACTATTCTGGTTACTGTGACGGACATTTTTATTTTAAACGTTTTGACGTAAACGAGCGGTAAAAATTAAACTAATAGAAACTGACCACTTTGGAATTCCCCAGGAAAAACCACCGGAGCGCCTCGACGCGACCGGAGCCAGGACGCCTGCCGCGGTCCACTTGGGACGCTCGACGGTTTTGCACTCCGCCTCCAAAGTTTGAAGCTCCGCGGAGCGCAACCTCCCCGAGCGGCGACTCGGCCTGTAGCCACCGCCCGCTCTTCTCTCCGGCTCCGCCACCCGTTTTTTTCCAGAGCAGCCCAAAATCCCGGGGAAGCGAACCCGCGCACAGCAGATACGCCGCGACACCAAACCTCCGGCTGTCCAGCTGCGCCGCCCCCGACCGTCGCTGCTGCGCCAACGGGAGCCTCCGGCCGACGCAGTGCCGAGCGCCCACGACCCTGTCGGCCGCCGGCTCTGCCAGCAGCGCGGTCCGGCGAAATCCGCGACGCTGCCGGGTCTGCGGCGAGTCCGGGGCGTGTTTTTTTAGCGAAGGAAAAGGCCATCTCAAGTCTCAAGTCCGACCTGCAAGGAAAAAGAAAGCCCGCGTAACAAGGCTAGACCCGTTCCTGTCTGTTGCAGAACTTGTACCAGCGCTACATTCTGGACGGGACCGAATGACAAAGCCGAATGACAGCCTGCAAGAATCCTCCTCTCAGAGCTCTCTGGTTGCAAAGGGAATATTGTAGATCACCAGCAGTTGTAAGACACTGAGACTCCTACTTTTCTCCATCTGCCTCCCTCAACAGAAATAAGTCCCAAAGGACAGAAAACCCCAGGATAGGGTTGAAACCAAACCGAACCCAAACCAAAAACCAAAACCAAGGAAAAACCGTCGGGGAAAAGAACCCCAAAGCATCAGGAACTGTACCAAGCACCTTAAGTAACACTGAAGCGACTCGAACCAAAACAAGTGACAAGGCACCTCAGGAGAGGTGCCAGGAAAGACAAATGAGTCCACACAGAGCAACGCCCGTGTCCTTCTGAGAGGACTAGGCAGGTGAGAGAAGGCCCTTTGAAGGCCTGTGGTTCTGAGAAGGCCACTTGTCACGCAGATTGATTCTGGTGCCTGGATGGGAAATGGAGGGGACTGAGGGGCACACGAAGGGGAGGGAGGAACTCGGACAGCTTACGGAGATGCCTGCGGTGCAAAGCCAGGCTGCAGGATGGCTCGGCGTCGGTGCCATCGACCCCCCCCAAAAGATGCTGTGACCCCACTTGGGGACGACAACCTCTGGCCCCGGCGCCCCCGGGGCCGGGCAGAGGCAGCAGCGCTCGGCGTAGCTGGTGGCAGGGGGCCCGACGGGGTGGAACGCGTCCCGGCAGGGCCTGGCCAGGCCCAGGAGCACATCTGGTCCTCGCTGAGGGGCTGGAGCCGATGGGGGCCTGAGGAGTACAGGGGTGGCCTGGTGTCCCCGGCCGCAGCTCTTCCCTGCCGCAGCCGCCTGCGCTCCTGTCCGCGCCCGAAGCCCCATGCCCGCAGAGGCAGCTGGGTCTGGAGCTGCCAGCGCCAGCAGCCCCAGAGCAGAATGAGCTCCCTGAGCAGAGGCCGAGGCTCATATACCCCAGGCCCCGCCCCCGGGCAAGTGGTGGGGATGGGACACAAGGGGGGGCGGGGCCGGGGGGGGGGGGGGCAGCAAGGCACACCAACGGGAGGGTGGGGCATGGGGCAAAAAAGTCACGCCCGGGGGGGGGCGGTGCTGGGGTGGGGTGCAGAATAACAAAGGCAAACCCGGGAAGGGGAGGGGGTGGGGGCCGGGCAGGGCACGGCCACTGTCGGCGAGGCCATGGGGGGGGGGCGGTGCTGGGGCGAGGTGCAAAGCAGCAAGGCACTCCCACGTGGGGAGCGGTGCCGAGGCGGGGCGCGGGGAAGCAGGGCACGCCCACGGGGGGGGCGGTGCCGGGGCAGAAAAGGCACACCCGGGGGGGGGTCGGGGGGGGGGCAAGCAGGGCACGCCTACAGTGGCCAGTGCCGAAGAACAGCAGCAAGGCACGCTCACGGCGGGGGGGAGGCGCCGGGTAGATTTGGGGCCAGGCACACCCACCCTTAGCAAGGCCACCGAGTTGGGGGTGGCATGGGAAAAACCCCACCTGAAGGATGAGACAGGGGTATGGGGGGGCATAGACAGGTGCAGACGTGGGGCGCATCCTCACGGCTGCTCGATAGTCTCACCTTCAAGTCCTAGGAAGGGAAATGCGGTCACAAACACTCCTCACAAAAAACAAGTTGCCATCCTGCAGGAAGTTCAGAATTCCGGGAAAATCCAGTGCACCTAGAACAAAACAGCACCAAAACTATCAGTTAAAAAAAAGGCTGTGTGTTTTAAAACCCTCCTGTCACCCCTGAACACCCCCTAGGAAACTGCCGACGTAAAGAAAAAAAAAAAAAAAAAACCACAAACCAAAAAAACCCCAAAACCCAAGCTGCATCCCAGGGCGCTCTCTCCTGTGGGTGCCGCTGGACCCTGCCCAGTCCCACAGCTCTCACCTCGCACAGAAGGAGCTCCCTGGGCAGAGCCCGGGGCTCATCTACTCCAGGCCCCGCCCACTGCCTTTCCAAACATCCCCCGGGGAAGGGGCCGCCGCGGGGCACAAAGGTGAGAGCGTCCGGTGCGTAGCCCACTCACTGTAGGCGGTAGCAGGAGAGAGCGCGGCAGCGCGCACCCGGAGCTGCAGTACCGTCTTTTGGTCACAGGGTGGCAGCAGGGTGCGCGGCACCGCCGCCGGGGCTGCATAACCGCTTTTCGGTCACAGGGTGGCAGCAGGGAGCGCGGCAGCGCCTTCGGGACTGCAGTACTGCTTTTCGGTCACAGGGTGGCAGCAGGGAGCGCGGCAGCGCCTTCGGGACTGCAGTACTGCTTTTTGGTCACAGGGTGGCAGCAGAGAGCGCCACAAATCGGTGTCACCACACACGCGCGTGTACCACGCCCCAGTACCCAACCCTAGTCAAATCGTGGTAGCAGAGAGCGCCGCAGGGGGCCGCCAGCGCGCATGCGCGTACCCCGGCCTGCAGTACCGCACACCCCCCACGCGCAGGCAGCACAAAGCGCCGTTTCACGCAGCACCCCCGTGCGGTCACAGCGGCGCAGCAGCACCTGCGTCTTTCTCTGACACTGGGGGTACAGGGGGACCCGGAGAGGGGTGGGGGATGACCGACACCAACGGCTCTCCCCGGCATAACCCACAGACGAGCACTCACCTGCCACAGCCCACGAGACAGAATCCATGCTCGATGCCTGCCCCCCGCCAGATCATCGACGCCGGCTGCCGCACAAGCAGAGGGGTGGCAGGGCGTCCGCCAAAGGACGGTGCCATGGCTCTTGCTCGCACTCGGCTCTGCCACGTTCCCCGTCTCGGACCACGCCCGGACGGGCTCCCCAGAGCAACAACTGCCCCTTTCCCCACCGGACAGCCGTGGCAGAAAGCTTGGACAGAGACAGAGCTGGCCCCGTGGGGCGAGAGCGCTGAGCCACCGGCAGGCAAACCTGGGGGGGGGGGGGGGGGGGGGGCGAGCTGCTGCGCAGCACCGGACACTCACAGCAAGACATCGGGAAACAAAAGGCCCCAGCCATAGTTCAGCATATTAGAAGAACAACACAGAAGCAAGGAGAGGAATTCAATAGAACGAGGGACAGGAGAGCAGTCGAACTGAAGGAGACCAGCCCGAAATACAGACACATCCTCTACAAACCAGAGTGATTTGAATACTTAACACTCCATAGAAAGACAAACAGATACGATTTCCAACCCCTTCTTAGCAGAAAAGCAACTGCTCTTGCTCATGTTTGATGCCCTTCCTTAGAGCGCTGCTGCAGAACAAGGCTGTACACCCCCATCTAGATCTATGCTTACACCTGTCTCCAAAATACACAGTTGTTATTTGACTCTGCTCCTGCCCCACCTTGTTCTATCATGTCACATGATTAGAAACCAAGTACTTCAGAGCGCTCTGTCAAAACACAGGGAAGAAACTCAGTAACATGCAGCTGCCTCTGGCTTGGAAAGAGTTAGAGAAACCCCTGACCGCTTAAGTACACCTCATACATTACATGCTGTACTGATTCGGCAGCGAGTTTAAACCGCGTTAGTCATTCTGCCAATTATACAATTTTAACTTTCTCTAGAGTTTCATATATGACAGGAAAAGATCAGTGAAATAATAGATCCCCCACATGGTTTTACTCATTAAAAAGAAAAAAAAAAAAAAGAAATTCAAATCCCCAGGGCTGCAACAGGTAAGGCCACCGAACAGGACTGGCAGATGCACTAAGGCTTCTGGCTGTACCAAAGCACGCAGAGGAACATTTTTTAATCGTATCTCGAACGTTGCAACCAAGAATGTAAAGACCAGCGACGCCATCCACTTTTGGAACACTTGCTGTGCTTCAGTCTTTGGAAACAAATTGACTTTGCTGTTGTTTTGTTTTTCAAAAGAGGGCAAAAAGTCTCACTGCTCATGACTTCTACAGCCAAGCACACAGAGTCCGACAGGCAGTTCGTACAACGCAATTTCTTTGAAGGAGAAAGATTTCCATTCCAGGAAAATCCCTTTTCCAACTGAAATCAAAGTTACGCACTGCAGGACAACGGTCCCTGGTCCCTCAGCTTCGCTTCCAGAGGGCTGGGGATCCGCGTCCATCCTCAGCAGAAACCACATCAACTAACCTGATTACTCCTGCAGTTGCCACATTCCTCCTCATCGCCTACAGAAAAAAAAAAAAAAAAAAAAACACACACACCGCTGACAGTGGTAGCTGTCACACGGGTCACCACAGACCTCCTCGAAACACCCTCCTCCTCAAAAGGAACGTGGTCTTCCGCTCAACTGCTCCGCACCGATTCCCGTGTTGGACGCTGCAGCTGTCATCGCTTGCGGCCCCCCTAAGGTAGCAACAGACAGAGAAATACCGTCACGCTTGGGAGAAATCACCAGCCCCACGCTCCTCCTTGCTGCTCCTTAGCTCACCACCTCAAAAGCTCACCCAACTCCAAAGGCAGCTGCGTAACACCTGCACAAACGCACAGAAACGCTTGACCGAGCTGCCGCAGGATGCTCCGCTCTTGGACGCCGGCCCGGCTGACAACCGCCTCGCCTCCTCAGGCCGCTGGTCGGCGCGCAGCTTCGCCCCTCCGAGGCTACGTGCGTGACCTGCGAAAGCCAAAACAAAAGGCACGTGCTGAGATACCGCCCGAAACCACAGCCTGCCCGTGCCCATTCCCCTCTCCTCCTCCTCTACCTCGGCCGCCCACCCACCCTACCTCTGCCAGCTGCCGCGTTGAGGCTCCGGTACCACCTGTAAAACACAACCCATAAGGGATGCTTATAAACTTCACAAACGACACAACGCCTGAAAAGTAACTTCTCTGCTGCAGCCCACCAGTCCCAGCTCACCTCGCCCCAGCCACCCGCAGTGCCGATACCCTGCTTCACTCGCTACTTCGTGCCTTTGGAATACAACAAACCTACCAAGACCTGTCAGCTGCTCACACAGCCATCGGCCGCATCTGCCCGCTGACACTGCGTGCCAACCCACCTTCTTCTGGCCGCTCCCCCGCCCCTCCTCTAACCCTTTGGTGCACGGCTCGTCTCACTGCATCTGAAAACGGCATCGAACGAGTCACCCGGCTGCGGAGCAACAGCTTAACGGTTCCGGAGATCTCCTTTCCATGTAGGAATACCCTCTAGACTCCAACAACAGCCAGCCAGCCATCACAGAAAACCAAAGCCAAAGCAACACCTGGCCCTACGCGTACGACCCTTAGCACCTTCCACCCCGGAAGTCAAATGCCACGGCCCCTGACGAAAAGATACGGCCGCGGCCGCAACCGCAACGGTGGACGCGCGAGAAGCCGGGCCCCAAGACCCAACATCCACAGGACGCGGAGAAGTCGTCGTCCCAGAAGAGGGCTCCGTGAGAACAGACCGCTCGACAGCGGATACCCCAGCGCATCCTGGACCACTCGTCACCTTCTCGGACACGAGACGTGCTGGACAGATCTGTGTGTGGAGCTTCTCGCGCGAGACGGGGAGCGCTCGGTCGGCGGTACCCCGGTGAGTCGAGGAGCACGAGACCCTCGGTGCGGCTACCGATGCGCCCGCCTACCGCAAAAGAATAAACCTCCGGAGCATCGAGACCTCATTAATGTGCAGTATAGCGCACACGGAACAAGCACCACCGACCGCCTCCTTACCACTGAACCCCTCAAGGAATCACAGCGGCGGTCAGCTGACGGAAAAACCACGGCGGCTGAAAGATCTAACACAGGCACCTTACAACCACAGAAACCGGTGCTAAACACACAACAGGTGAAAAACTACACGGAAACGTAACTGCTGTGACCGGCACTACGACACGTCTCATCAGGCGCGTCATGAAAAAGTCAGAAACGGAGTAATGGGAAGGCTCGCGTGCCCGGGCCTACGACAGAAGACAGACCCTGGCTGGAGACTGTTACCAGCGCAAAGAACGCAGACCCTCTTCTCTGAGAAGTTCTGGGGAAGATGCCTTCTCGAGAAACTCTCAAGCTCCGTATACAGGCGAGTACAAGATGCTCACCCTAACCCTCGCTGGACAATTTCACCATCAGTCCTATTAAGAGAGAAAAAAGAGCATAGATCAAGACATCAGCAACTTACACAGCACACAGTAAAAACGGTGGGGAAAAAAAACAAGGTTCCATCTCCCATAGTCAGGAATTCCAAAAAAATGCAATGCATCTAAAATTTAAAAAAAAAAAATGGCAGGCTATTAAACCATTTTGCCACCCCCAAACCCTCAGCGGAAAACCGCCAGCCTGAAACAACAAAAACAACTGCATAAAAGGGTACTTCCTACTATGCCTACAGCCGAACCTCGGCCGGTCTCGAAACTCTTCCCTCACACCGACGCCTCCGCTTCTTGCCGTGAGCAAACCCCCGACGCCTGCGCAGCCCAGCCGGCTCCAAGAGCTGCCGCCAGCGACCAGACCAGCGGAGCGCCCGCACCGCAGCAGCCCCGGAGCAGAACGGGCTCCCTGTGCAGAGGCCAGGGCTCGTACACCCGGGGCCCTGCTCACCACCCTTCCTGCAATCCCCTGGGAAAGGGGCTGGGGCGACCCCCAGCAGACACAAGGGCGGCCGGAGGAGCAGCGGGGAGTTTCCTCACCTGCCTCCGTGTCACGGGGTACAAAGCACTGAGCAAAGACAGCGACCCGTACCGCAAAGGCCGACACCTGCTCTTCTACTGCAGGTATCTGCGGCACCAGCAACGTGACCGGGCAGGGAATTAAACTAACGGAACCGCTTTAACTGGGAGAATAAGGACACAAACCTGAGCCAGGTGCAGTCAGCAACATCCCCGGGGAGGAACCGGCAACCAAGTCCTCAGCGCTGCCCCTGGGAGACACAAAGAACGGCCAACTGTTGTCCACAGCGACGGCCACCCCTTTCCCCAGGCAGGAACCCCTCCTTCTGCAGGAGCTCCTGGAGACGCCCCCTCCTGCCCCAGACCATTGCCAACGGCACCCGTGCTTATGGGGCAATAAAGCACGTTCACGGGTCAGCTTGCTGCTGCGAGGGCAGGGTCTGGGGTGGTCAGGGGCTACGGGACAGGTGCTGGAGCTGTGGGCAGCTGCATGGGGCGCGCAGGCTGGAGCACTTTTCCAGGGGGTGGGAAGGCCTCCAGGTGCCCGGAGGCAGCCATCTGCCCCTCTTCCTCCTTCCTCTCCACCAGCTCACAAAACCCCTGGGAGCTGCCCTGACGGGGCCCGACGTCTGCTGTCGGCACTCTCGGGCAGGCGTGCCCTAGCAGCACCATCCCCTGGGGCTGCGGCCCCATGACACAGAGCGGCCATCGCCATCAGCCTCGCTGGCTCCCTCCGGGGCTCCTCCGGCACCAGCCCGCAGCTGCAGCCATGGCCCCTTACCCCCGCTGTGTACCTGCTCCCCTGGACTCTCTGACCGCTGCTCAGCAAGTACAAAGGAGACAGAGCGAGGGTTTATTTGCAAACCCATCTAAGTGCGAGGAACACGCCTGCTCTGGGGCTCAGAGCCCGTCCACTCACCCTTCCCTGGGACCGCTCGGCAGTCCACGCTGGGGCAGCAGGTACGGAGAACGAAAACACAGCCATGGGGAGCTGGGCAGAGGAACAGAAAGAGAAAAATAAGGTGAGGGAGAGGAACTGAGGAGCAGAGAAAGAGAGGTACCGGGAAAAGAACAGAGAGGGGGAGACACAGATAAAGAAAGGACACAGAGTCCTGGTCTGTGGAAGGAAAACGGGGTCAGGGAGCCAGGCGGGTGAAAAGAGCACGCCCACCAGCCCTGTGCCCAGGGGGCAGCAGCGGCCTTTCCTCACGGGGAAGTGGCAGCGGGCACGGCGGCCCCATCCCACAGGCCCTGCAGCATCGCGCGGCCGTTACCGGCGGCGCCCGCCGGCAGGACAGCCTGCTGCTCGCCAGATGCAGCGCTGAGCATGGTGCCCGAGCCGGACGCCCGCAGGCAGCCATGCGGCCCTGGCAACGAGCCCACAGCTCGTGCGGCGGCTGTGGCGAGGGCTGGGCCGTGCCGCAGGAGCGGGGGGCCATCACTCGACCCCCGCAGCGCAGCACCTCCTCCCCTGGGCTCCCTCACAGCCCCTCGCCTGCTGTGAAGGGACTGCAAACGCAGCTGGGAGGGCAAAGGAGACTGCGAACGTTTCTTCAGTCACGCAGGTAGCGGATGCAGCGAGAGCGCCTGAGGCAGGGAACAGGATGGCGAGAGAAAGACAGGGACAGGGAGCCCGACAGGTGGAGAAAGAAGCAGCAGGGAGAGAAGAAGAGAGGCAGCAGATAGAGGGAGAAGGGAGCAGGGCAGAGACTGACAAAGGAGGACGGAGACGCAGGACAAAACTGGGACAGGCAGCACGACAGAGAGGAAGGAAAGAAGAACAGGGGCAGGAAGCTGGACCGAGACACATGGAGAAAGACAACAAAGAACAGGGCAGAGAGGGAGGATGAAACAACAGGGACAGGGAGCCAAGACAGCCAACGATGGAGGGGAGGGGCGGGGGTGGGGGGAACAACAACACGGTACAAACCACAGAGCTACACACTACAGGTGGAAGAATTAAAAAATAGAGCCGGGGAGCCAGGAAAAAAAAAAAGCTGGAGAGCAAAAAGTATAGCGATTCATACAAAAAGGGAGGGAATATTAAAATAGCGTCATCAGGGAGCCAGAGAAAGCGAGACGGAGAAAGGACAAAAGCAACAGGCTACAGGGCAGAGAGGGAGGAACTCATGAGCAGCAACAGAGCTCCGGCCAGAGAGAGACAGAAAAAAGTACAAGACTGCAGGGGCTGCAGGGCAGAGAAGGAAGAATTGACCAACAGGGACAGGGGACCAGACAGAGCGTGATCGAGAACAGAAAAAAACAGCAGCGGGCTACAGGGAAGAGGAATTCAAGAGCAGGGACTGGGAGCTGGACAAAGAGACAGAAAAAAAAAAAACAAACCACGAAACAGTGATGGGCTATGAGACAAATAAGGAGGAAAGAAAAAACAGCAGCAGGGAGCCAGACAGAAGAGACTGAGAAACACAGACAAATAGCCTGGGGCTATGGGACAGAGAATGTGGAATGAAAAGGCAGAGAGAGGGAGCCAGACAGAGAGCAGGGGGAAAACCCAGACAGGCTACGGAGGGGCAGAAGAAGGAATTAAAATCTGGGGACAGAGAGCTGAACAGAGAGGGATGGCGACAGCAGGGAATAGCAGCGGGTGCAGGAGTAAGAGGGAGAAAATAATCGATAGGGACAGGGAGCTGGATACAGAGGGTCAGAGAAAGGTGAAAATAGGGGTAGGGTAGAGGGCAGAGAGTAAGAATTAAAAAATGGGGGCACTGAGACACAGAGATGGAGAAAAGAAAAAAGCAACAGGCTACACAGCAAAGGAGGAGGAATTAAAAAACACGGACAGGAAGTGCGAAAGTGAGAAGGGGCTGGGGGGGGGGGGTGGGCCGGGGACTCCAGGACACACGACTCCTGACAGGCAACAGGACAGAGAGGGAGGAATTAAAAGGGAGGGACTGGGAGCTGGGAGAGGGGGAGAAAGAAAAAGAATCACGGCACACTACAGGGCTGAGAAGGAAGAAACTGAACAACAGGGACAGGGAAACGGCCAAAGAGAGCCCAACGAAAGAAAATGTGCCGATGGGCTACAGGACAGAGAGGGAGGAGTGAAACAACAGGGAGCCAGAGCCAGGCACAGAGAGATCGAGACAGAAAAAACAGCCAGGAGCAACGAGGCAGGGCAGGGGTGGGGGGAAGCTGCGAGGATCTGGAGCCAGACAGAGCAACAGCAAAAGAAAATGACAGCGACAAGCTCCAGGGAGGAGCGGGAGGAATGAAAAGACAGAGATGAGGGGCCGGACCCAGTGTGACACACGCAGGAAGCACAGCAACAGCTGGAGGGCAGAAAGGGAAGAATTAAAACACAGGTACAGGGCGCCAGAGGTGGAGTGGGGAGACAGATAAAGGGGGAGAGGGCAGACAGAAAGACAGGCTACAGGGAGAAGCAGGAGGAATTAAAGAAATGGGATCCACAGCCGGACAGAGAGAAGGAGAAAGCAGCACAATCACCACAGGCTACAGGGCCCAGAAGGAAGAAACTGAAAAACAGGGAAGCGGGAGCCGTCCAGAGAGAGATATGAAGAAAGGGAAGATAGCGGGGAGCCGCCACACGGCAGCAAGGGAAGGATTAAAAAGATGGGGCAGGGAGACGGACAGGGAGCGATGGAGAAAGAAACAAAGCCCCTTGATGGGCTACAGGACAGAGAGGGAGCAACTGAAGACTCGGGGAAAAGGAGCAGGACAGAGAACGGAAAACCAGTGACGGGCCACAGGGCAGAGGGAGGAACCACATATGTGGGGAGAGGCAACTGGCCAGAGAGAGATGAGGACAGACAGATAACAGCAGTGGGCTACAGGGCTGAGAGAGAGAAACTGAAAAACGGGGACCGAGAGCCGGGAACAGGAGACACGCAGAAACACCAAATCGCAACAGGCCACAGGACAGAGAGGGAAGAAATAAACATCTGGGACCAGGAGCAACCTACAGAGAGACGTCGGGAAACGGAAGTTTCAAGAACAATGCATACGAGGCAGAGAGGAAGGCATTTTTAGAAGTGGGTCAAGACAGGGACAGGGAGCCCAACAGAGACAGAGAGAACAAGAAAGCAACAACGGGCTGCGAGACAGACAGGGAGGAATTGAAAAATCCCAGCAGGGAGAGACGGCAAAAGGAATGAAATCGCAACACGAACTTCGAAAGCGACAGGCTGCAGGGCAGAGAGGGAGGAATTTTAAAAAATCCGGATCTTGTGCTGGACCAAGAGAGACCGAGCAAATAAAAATGGTGAGGCCTAAAAGGGCACACAGGAAGGAATTAAACAACAGGGACAGAGAGCCAGACAGAGAAAAGTCCTGACAGGCTTCCAGAGAGAGAGGGGAATTTAAAATTAGAGACCAGGAGCTGGACAGAGAGAGACTGAGACAGGGGAGGGATTAAAAAAAAAAAAAAAAAAAGACGGGGGCGGGCAAGGGGGAAATCACAGCACCATGTGAAAGACAGGGGGCCAGGGGAGGGGGATAGGGAGGGCCTGGGACACACAAGTGGGGCGATGGGGCCCCGAGGGCCCAGGACTCACCGCATCCCTTGTTCTCAGTGCTGCCAGGAGAATTTGCCCGTTCAGACGCTTCCTTCTCTTCCTCTCCTCCCTTCCTCTTCTGCAGCTCCGGTCACATGGTGGTTCTCCACCTAAAAGATTACATGGCTGTCTCAACTCTTGCGAGACAAGGCTTCCTAGACATGTAGCCTCGCTCGTTCATGCGTCACACGGCCGTACCACGCCGTGGGTTACGCACATGGACTCTCCGCTTGCCTGCGGTGGGAGGCAGCTGCCGGCCGGCCGGCCTCTGATTCCTTCTTCTTTACCTTTCTCTGGCCTCTCCAGCTTCAGCCGCAGCAGCTCCTGTCCACTGCCCACAGCCAGCAAGCGCTCCGCCCGCCCCTTTTTGCCCCCACGCCGCGACGAGAGCGAGGTCAGGCAGAGACAACCCAGGCAAGACCGAGGCGGGTGCAGACAACAGCATCCTCAGGGGAGGAAGAGACACCTGTGCCCTCAGTGCAGCCTCTGGGAGACAAGGAGAATCAGTGACCATTATGATCGTAGATCATCCCCGGCCAAATCGCCTCCTTCCACAGCAGCTTCTGGAGATGCCACTTTTTCCCTGCACTGCAGCTAATGGCATCCACGTTAAGGCAGAATCAAGTGCATCCGAGGGCCAGCTTGCTGCCATCACAACAGGATGACCTGGGGAGACAGGCTGCAGGGGAGGTGCTGGAGCTGGAGGCAGCTGCGCGAGGCCAGCGGGGCCGGGGAAGGCTCAAGGGGAGCTCTGGCGAGTTGGGAAGGCACCCGGCGCCTGGAGGGGCGTCCGCCTCCTTCCCCTCTTCCCTCCCACCAGCTCCCGGGAGCTCCCCGGGGCTGCCCGCCGCAGCACGGGCCTTGAGGCTTCCCGTCCCGCCACCCCCGGCGGCCAGCGGCCAGCAGAGACTCCCGCACCAGCCGAAGGAGCTCGCTCGCCTCACCGCCGGCCTCGCCCCTCACCCGCCGCCATGCTGCTCTCGCGCACCGCGCATGCGCGAGCCGCCGCCGGCGCGCCGGAAGGTCCACGCCCGGCGCGCGACCGCCGCGCTGCGGGACCGCGCTTTGGCCGCGCGGCAGCAGCGCCCGCCGGGCGGCGCGTGCCCGGGGCGGCCCCGACGCTGCAGCCCCGCGCGTTGCGCGCCGAGCGCCCGCCGGCCCCGCGCCCCTGGGGCGGGAGGACACGCCCCCGGCGGGGCGGGAGCGGGGAAGGGGCGGGTCTGAGCTTGGGCTGGGGGCGAGGGGCAAGTCGGCGGGTGCAGGCGGCACCCGAGGGGCGGTGGGAGGGCGGTGCCGAGCATGGTGGGGCGGAGGGGGCACAAGGTCGGAGGGCAGGGGGTTCGGGGGCACGTCCCGCAAAAACCTCGCATGGGGCAACATCTCCATGGGAATCACTTGGGGGGGGGGGGGGGGGACGGGACGGGACGACACGACGGACGACAGGGATGGGGGGGGCGGGGGCGGGCAGAACAGCGGGGAGGAGACCCTCTGGGCCCCGGACTCTCCCCACCGGACAGCCCCGGCTGCAGCACCCGCAGGTCCCCGCTCGAGACAGAGCCAGGAGCCTCCGGCCGCAGGGCTGGCGCCGCCGGGCGAGCACGCTGAACGGCCGGCAGGCAAACCTGGGCAGGGGGAGCTGCCGAGCAGCACCAGACACAACACGGCAGCTCAAGAACAAAAATCCCAAGTTATGTCTCAGCATATGAGAAAAGTAACACAGGAGAAAGCAGAAGAATTCAGTGAGAATGAGGGATAGGATAGCAGTTGAGCTAAAGGAGGTCAGCTCAAACTACAACACATCTGTTCAAAGCCAGAGCCATCGGTACGCTTAAAAAAAAATTTAAAAAAAAAAATCAATACTAAGACTCATCAATACAATTTTGAAAGCATTCTCAGCATAAAAGCAAACACCCTTGATAGTGCTGGAAAACGTCTCGTCCCTTTCTCACAGCACCCCTGGGGGGAGATACACCCCCCCCCCCCCCCCCCCGCCCGTGAGACCGCATGAAGACCTCGTACCATCCTCGGACTCACCATAACAGCTACAGCCCTTGCGCCACCGCCGCTGCTGCTGCACGTCTCGCTTGCTCAGTCAATAAATCTGCAGAGTGAAGTGTAAAACTCTAAATAAACATAACAAAGTCATGTTTAAAACGTTCTTTAAAGAAAGAACAAATCTCAGTCGTTCACTTTATACCGAAAAAGCACGTGGATGTTCATGTACATCCAACAAAAACGCTTACACTACCAAAGTATTTGATTTGATGTTTGCGTTAACTGCACTCACCCAGCTGCAAGCAGATACCATTAAATCACCTGTCTCCAAAATACACCGTTCCCATCCGACTGGGGGGTTTCTTGTGCATTACACCATTAGGAGGGACATCTGGGCAGCTGCACCGCCCAGGAGAGATGCCACCAAATGGCCAGGGAAATGCACCACCGAAAGCCAGACAGAAATAAAGTACTTTGGAGTGCTCCCTCCAAATATGGGGAAAACCACCCATAACATTCAGCAGCCTCTCTTTTTAAACACATAGAAGAAATACCAAATTGCTTAAACACCCTCTTCAATCGTACCCTGAAGCTCGCGGGCGGTTACAGTTTAAACAAGGCAAGTTCATTTGTATATTACACAACATGAACTGTTTGGGGTTTTTTCCTATCAGAAATGAAACTTATAAAAAATTAGTAAGATAAGAGATCCCCATACTATTTTACTTTGGGGGACACACACACACACGACACACACACGGACGGGACGATGACGGACAGGGATGACGACACAATGCAGAAATCAACTACCCAGTTCTGCAATGCTTAAGGCTACCAAACAGGACTGGAAGATTTGCCAGAGAGAGGTGGGGGGAAAAAACCCACCAAACAAGCAAAAAAACCCCAAACAACAAAACAAAACAACACAACACAAAAAAAACCCCAACCCACGACCTTGATTGCTCTTAGTACAGATGTCAGTATCTCAGTCAGGTTTTCACGTACCCCTATGAGATATTTTAAACACTTAAGGACTGAAAAAGGAGAAAGCTTTTATCTGGAACACAGTCCATTTCTTCAGAACATCCAAACTCTGACACACAGTTTCTTTCCCCTTTCAGCACCACACGATTCTCACAGAATCGTTTCTCAGCAAGCACACAAAACAGAAAGCTACGCACGCTCTCAGGAAGAGCAAATAAACGGAGGGGAGTACACTTCACACAGGCACAACGTGCTCCAGAACAGATCTTATTTTGAGTGTTTCTGCTGAAGCACTTCCTATCAAAACTAGAGAAGGAGAGCTGGCACGTTCTTCACGTTCACTTTAAAGTCCGTACTACAAGTACCTGGGGAAAAATGCAGACGCACGGGGCAGATGTACCTTGTCCTTGCAGGCCACTCGGGATCCTCTGGGCCAGTCTTGTACCTCCAGGGCAGAAGAAAGGGTCACCATGGTGAAATGATGCCAGTTGATAGTCTGCTGAGAGAGGAAAAAAAAAAAAAACAAGCCACCTTTTAGCACAAAGCGGGCTAGGAATCAAAAGCTTCCTATTTCGGCGAAGGTTTGCAATGACTACAACCGAGTGGAGGAAAAAGCATTTTGCATCATCTTTGGTACAGCTGTTGAGACAGGCCACTAGAGATTTTGGTTTTCATAGAAAACTGGGTGCTTTCTGCCTTTTTTTTTTTTTTCTTTTTTTTCCTCCTTCTGACTCATTGGCAGCTTCAGTCTCACCAGAACTCCCTTCCTTAGATCGACACAGATAACTACGCACCTTTTCTCAAGCCTACACAGAGCCAGGGTTTCCTCACCCTAGACATCCCAAATCGAATACTATCCTTAAAATGTACAGCGACCCACCTGTCCTTGTCAACCGCCTCCTTGCAGAAACTGCCCCTTCACAGCTCGTCCCCGTCTCGGCGGATTGTCCTGCTGGAGGATGAAGTGCAGAAGATGCGTATCCCCACAGCATTTGTCTGTGAGGGTACATGTTCAGAAATACTCCGAATCTGTAAGACAGACAGGTGTCATTTCTGTGATTTCAATCATCAGAACTCAATTGTGAGGAAACAAACTAACGTTTAAATGAAGGGTCTGTACGCTACAGTCCTAGGAGAGGGGCAGGGGGGAGAAAGGCGTTACAAATTGGAAAAAAAAAAAAGGGCATGATTCGGAGCTCCCAATCATGACGGAGCGGTGGGGACAGTAACAAAAGCAAAGACAAACAGCAGCAACGTTAAGTGAAATCCAGCTTTAATTCTGATCACGTCTTTAAGAGACTCCCCAAGTCTATACCTCAGTCCTACGAAGGACTAGTTCTTTTTTTTGAAGGACAAGCTTTTTTTTTTTTAACACATAAAAGTCCCAGACTGAGGGCTCCACGGAATAGCATGTGGACTGAACCACAGGACAAGCAGTCATCAACACTCTAATGAAAAAACCAAATCGACTATAAACCAAGTTTAAACATCACTGTCCATCCTGTGTCTTTGGTTACATTTCTACCGGCATCTAGGTGCTCAAGAGTTCACTGTCCTCACACCACAGGTTACTGACAATGTACTCGGGCATCTAAAAATAAAAAGCCATCTCCACCCCACCCATAAAATCAGGGTGAACCACGAGAAGAGAAACTCTCAAGGCGGCAACAGGCAGCTCTGCACTTACCACGGAGGAAAGTCTGTTCCTCGGCCCGGAAAAAAAAAACACTCTCGACTCCCAAGAGACCTCCCGGGGAACGAACCGTGCTCCATTAACGGCGTTTTGTCTCCAGCTTCTCTGCCCCGGGCTTGGGTGGGGAGGGGCGGCGGGGCCCTTCCACTCGCCCTGGCCCCTCCGCGCTCCCCCAGCCCCACGTGGGCCATCGCCCAAGCACCGACCGCATCCGCCCGCGCGGGATCTCCCTCGTGGGACGCGGAACGCGACGCCGGGAAGAGGCGGCGGAACAGGAACCTCTTGGTCAGGTCGCCCGGCCAGCGGCGAGAAGACCGAGCAAGGTTCTGCCCGAGGGGCCGGGCAGGGCCCCCTGGAGCCCCAGCCGGCCCCTTTCCGTCCCCTTTGCCCGGCACCGAGCAGGCCCCGCCGCCCCGCCCCAGACACCGGCGAGCACCGCCCGGCCCGCTCCGGCGCACCGGCAGGGCAGCCCGGCAGCGCCGCGCCCCGGGACCGCCGCTCCCGCCGTGTCGCGAGAGGCGCCTGCCCGGCTTCCGGCCCTGCGGGGACATCGCCCTCCCCACCCTCCCCCCCACGGCGCGGCTCCCCCCCGCTCCTTCCCACACGGCGCGGCTCCGCCCGCAGCCCCCCCCCGCTCCGCGCCTCCGACACGGGCCCCGCCGGCCTGGCCGCCCGCCTCACGGCTTTCCCCGGGACCCACCGGTCGATCGCCCGCTCCCCACTCACCCGCTCCCCCGGCGGAGCCCGAGCCAGAAGAGCCCCAGCCGCAGCCCCAGCCCCAGCCCCGCAACGTTCGGTGACCGCGCCGCTCCTGCCGCGACTCGCACTGCCGGGCGGTGCACCGGAGAGTGCAGGAAGCCACGCGCCCCGGAGGGGCGGGGAGAGAGGCGGAAGTGACGCTTCCGGCGGCGCGACAGGATGCAGGAACACGCGCCCACCAGGACGGGGGGATGCGGCAAAGCGCGCCCCCTGCCGGGCGGGGGGAGCATGGAAGACACACCCCTGGGCGGGCGGGAGCACCGCTGGGCAGCGCCAAAGCACGCGCACCAGGGGCGGGAGAAGGGAGCGGGACGGCACCTCCGGGCCGCCGCCGACCAGGAGACCCCGCGCACCCGCCGAAAGGGATGACTCGCTCGCCTCACCGGTGGCCTCGGCCCTCCCCCGGCGCGCCGCCGTGCTGCTGCCGGGCACGCGTTTGCCCGGCACGCGCTTGCCCCGCCCACCACCGACGCGCCGGAGGGGCCGGAGCCGGCGCGCGAACGGGCAGAGGGCGAGGGGCAGAACGGCAGCGCCGGCCCCGCGCCCGCGGAGCGGCAGCGGGGCTGCCTTACCGGGAGGCAGCAGACGGCGCCAGGCAGCCCCCGCGGTCTCGCATGGCCGCTGCGGGCGAACGGCAGCGTGGAAACAGCGAGCGACACCGCGCATGCGCGGGTCGGGGCTGCAGTACCTGCCCTTGGCCGCATGGTGGCAGCAGAGCGCCGCAAAGCGAACTGAAACGCGCAGAAAGCCCATTTAAGAAGCGCGGGCTCTGAGGAAATCCGGGGGCGATGGACAGAAAAGGCAGCGAACGTGCCCCTCCAGCCCGTGTCCGGGGCTACACGGCAACAGCTGCCCTGTCCCCCGATGACCCCTCACTAGCCAGGGAGGGGCGTCGAGAAAAGGGGAGGAGACCTGCGGGTCGAAGTGAAATCGGGTTTAACGAGACAGCACCACTACCAACAGAGGCATGCAAAGTTACACTGGGCCAAATGAACGTGCAGCAGCCACGATCGACAGGAGAGGGGTCCTCGGGAGCAAGGAGAAGCAGGGAAAGGAGAGAGCCCTGCAGGAGCCCCGCGGGAGATCCCCTTCCTCAGCAAACCTTCCCGCTTTATACTGAGCATGACACAATGGTCCGGGCTACACCTGTAGCTGACTCAAACTGCTAACAGCCTGCTGAGCATTGCTGGGCTGTGATTCTGGACCAGCCAAACCGTGACAGTGAAACACAGACAAGCAAGTCTGTAGACAGAAACTTTTAAAAGTGATGGGGATTAAGGAAATAAGGGAAAAAAATAAAAATAGTAATGGAGAAGTAGAAAGAAAAATCTATAAAGCAAAGGCACTGAAGAAAAAGAAAAAGTTAAAACTTAAGATATCAAAAAGCAAAGAGTAGATGTAGAAAATACAGTGTAAGCAACAGGGATTAGGGAAATAAAGGGGAAAGATATAAAAATACAGAAAGTGACAGCCAACAAAAATGGAGACAGAGAAAGAAAAATTTAAAAGGATGGTGGTAAGGAAAGATAAGGCATAATTAAAAAATAAAGACAGGATGTGGGATAAAAGTAGATAGAAATCTTTAAGAGCAACAGGGTACAAGAAACAGAAATAATTTAAAAATAGGGTTGGGGAGGTGGATAGAAGAAAATTGAGGAAGAATTTTTTTTTTTTTTTAAGTGAGAGCATACAGGACAGAGAGAGGAATTAAAAAAGGAGGGACAGGGTGCCAGAGGGAGGGAAAATGAGAAAGAGAAATTGCAATGCAGTGAGGCACAAGAAACACGGGAAAGCATTAAGAAATTGGGAGAGGGAGCCAGAAAATGGGACACCATGAACAAGAGAGGGATGGAGAGGGGGACAAGGGTGTAGAGAGGAGAGCTGAGAGATTGCACCAGAAAATAGGGACTGAGAGACAAATGGGAGAGATGGGGAGTGAGGCAGAAGGGACTGACGAGACAGAGGCAAAACAAGGGCCAGGGACAAATTCTAAAGCAACAGGGGAAAAGAAACATAGGCAAGAAATTAAAAATAGAAACAGGGAGCCAAATAGAAACACATGTAGAACAAATATTTCAAAAAGCGATGGAGTACGGGAAACACAGGCAAGAAATAACACATGGGGGCAGGGTGACAGATGGAAGAAGCAAAACTGAAGAAGTGGTTGGGTAGAGGACACAGAGGGAAGAATTAAGAACTAGAGACAGGGAGATGGACAGAGGGAAAAGCAGAAAGAATATTTTAAATGTGAAAGGGTACAAGAATTAAAAGAATAGGTATATGGACCTGCGTAAAGGGATGCAGGCAAAAATGTGAAAAACAACAGGAGACGAGAAACATAGGCAAGAAATTAAAATTAGGTCAGGGAGGGGGAGAGCAAGAGAGAGGTTGCAAGAAAATTTAAAAAGCGACTGGGTTCAAGAGACTTAAGTGAGAAGTTAAAAGACAGGAACGGAGAGGTAGAAACTTTCAAAAGCGATGGGGTACAAGAAACATGCAAGAAGGAAAAAACAGGAACAGAGAGCCCAGTAGAAGCAAACTGCCATGGGTTGACCTTGGCTGGCTGTTGAGTGCCCACCAAGGTGCTCCATCACTTCCTTTCCTCAACCAGAGGAAGAAAATACAACAAAAGCGCCAGTGGAAACCCACCACACTTCCCACAATCAACAGGGACCTGGATAAATGGAGGCAGGGAGAGAGGGAGACCTAGAAATGCCCTTTTCACAAGCAAAAGAAACTTTACAGCAAACTGAAGTCACATCCACTTCCTGTCACCCCAGTTTTGGCAGGAGAGCATAAAGGGCCTTTAATCCTCAGTAGTCCCAGAGTTTCAGGAGCTTGCCCAATGATTGCTGGAAAGTCAGTGTCATAGGGAAGACCAGAGCCCCATTGCTAGTCCCTGCTCTGACTGGTCTGCTAACATGAATGAAAAGAGACTCAAGCAACTAAAACAGTTCATAAAATAAAACCAACTTAGAAAGATGTCCAAAGAGGAACAAATCTGAAGTAAGGAAAATCCGACAGTGAAGCACTTATCATATGCAGCTGTAGTGCACAGTTGATTTTAAGGACTCCAGAATTAGGACTGCAGTGTGCTGTGTTGATCAGCATGCGACACACTGGCAAATCACATTGAGTGCACTAGAAATCTTTTTGCATGTGCACTTGCCTTTTGGTAATAATCATATTTCACACAATAAGTGCAAAGCCTTTGGTCTTTTGCACGTGCATTGATGTGGCTTGTGCTTGCTTTGGTACTGCACGCCTGTTTCTTGTGTCATGCTGAAGTACAGCAAAACACTCGAGTATCTTTTTTAAGAACAAAGCCAATCAGATGCAAATTTGGACACAGGCATATGCATCTTTTTGAGTCAGAGTTAAGCAGACGTGTATGCTTTTCAGTGATGCAGTTATTCCCTCTGCTTTGCCTGATGCCATGAAGCTGCCTGCTTAATCCAGCGCTTTTATAAACTGTATTTTTCAGCTCCACTTTGACACCACCAGTCATTATAATCTGTTTTAAACATGTATGCTGATTAATCCAAGGTGTCTTGTTTGCAGCAACCTAGAACTTTGAATCTTATTCTCTAACTTAATCTCCTCATTAATTTTGAGGCTTAATTTTGGAATACAAATGACAGTGAGCAGGAGTGAGCCATGGAAGATGCCAGGCACTGCTTGCTGGCATAGGAAATGGTCTCCCAGTGGAAGCCTTGAGCCATCTTGCAGGTTGCTGCTTAGACTCTGGTAGCCTGGTACCTGTCAGAGGAAGGGGAAAGAAGCACATCCTAACAGCTGGACATGTATCCTGGTGGTCTGTCATAGTCATCAAGATTCCAAGCCTAAACCTGGGAATGTGCCGAGAGCTGATGGGTTAAGCTGGTGGTTAGGATGGCATGCTGCCTTATGAATGGTGCCAGTGTTACAAGTACTTCTTTTATTATAGGAGTACTGAGAGTTCCCAGTTATGCTGGATGCTGCCCAGTAATTCATGGGGTAAAAAATAGTCCACGACCAAAACAGCTGACCACGATATTCAGCAAGACAGTCAATGGAAGGTGCTTTACTTGAGGGGATGTTATTAGCTGTATTCTGCATATAGGTGAACTGAGGTAGAGGAGGGATGAAAATTACTAGTGCAGGGAGGATGTCTCTGACAGAATGGTTGAAGCGATTCAGGCTACAGCATGAAGCAGTTATGCCTGTAGTTTTTGAAGTGTCTGGCCTGGCATAAAAAAATAGGAAAACTGCTGTCTTGAAAATGAATCCGAAAGAAACATTTCCCATCCTTAATCCATTACACCTCTACATCCAGTCTGTACACTGCATTTTGGACTCCTTTGGAACCAAATCTTGCGGGTGGTTGTTGTTAGTATGAAAGGATACTTTCTGTAATAAATTCCAAGACTGCTTCTTGCTGGAAAAGCCTGATGTGGCATCCTGTACACCACTGGCAAATCTCCTACTGACTTGGCCAGCAGGATCTCACCTGAGCCATTTTTACAAAGCACAGCATCTGGCATTGAGCAGAAGCTGGTTGATTGTTTTATTTTTTTAGCTAGTTTCCCAGTCCACTCTGGAAAAAGACCAGCCTATCAGAATCGGCAGAGGACAAGGGTATGTTAGGATGGGGCTTGGCAGAGAAAAAATGGGCAAAACATGCTGCCATGTGACCTACTTCTTGCCAGGAAAATTGATTCTCTCCCTTCCCAGAGCTCTCCCAGCTGGGATGCCAGGGAGAGGAATAGCAATGGTTTTGGCATATAAATTGCAGTGAGCACTAGGATAAGCTGAGGAAGGACTGGCATCATTTGAAGCGTGCACGTTTGTCAGAGGAATAGAAACCATAATGTTCCTCCATCGCAGATCCAATGCATCCTTGCTACAAAATTGGCTGGCTCATGAACAAACTGCCCCCGACAGCCGTAACCTCTTACTTGTCAGTACGAAATGCACACGCATGCCGCCATTCAGTTTAAACCTTAGAGAAATCTTTTGCTAAGGGCCAATTGCCAGAAGGGACAGAATTTGTGACATACTTGCTCTGGACTGAAACTCTTAAACAGTAAACACTCGTGCAGTAAACCTTTCTATGGGAGTCTTCTCTAAAAGAAGGCATTTTGCAGGTAATTGGGAAATGGAGAGTCAGCAAGAGGATGAGCAAATACCTGCTGCAAAAAAAAGCCTGCCACATTTTTCCTCTAAAAATTCCAAGTGTTCCCACGTGCTTGCCACCTGGCTGTCTGTGAAGGTCATCTGTTTGCAGGAAGACAACAGACTCTGTGGGAATCAGGTATGTGTTGGCTCCTCTCTGAGCTTCCCTATTTGCCAGTCCTTGTCAGACTACCATTTGCTGAGGTGAAATGTCAGTATCTGCAAAATTCAGTCATTAATGTTGCAGAAGTAGGAGCCCTGAACTGAGTCCTCTTTGAGGTCAGACACTGTGCTTCTGCTCTGCCCCAGCAATGGCAGGAAACCAATGACTCAATACTCTCAGGAGTTTCCTCACCAGAGGGAAGCAACACAGACTGACCTGTCAGTCTGTGCACAAAAAACAGAGACAGCTTTACTTTCAGCTTTTAGCTAGAGATAGTGCTTTCTTGCCAAGCGGAAAAGGTACAGTATGAGAAGTGGTTACACATCTGCAGGCAACACTAAATTTATTCTCACAGCCCAGTTTAAGAGTAAGTGGAGTGTAGATGGGATAGACCCAGGCATACTGAAACTCCAGGTGCTCATACAACACCACAAATCACACATATCCATTCTTCCTACTGCGTGCTCTTCAGTCCTTCATTTCAGCTTCTATTCTCACTTCTTTGCTCCTTAGTTGCTTTCAGTACAGAGACCCTGAGGATCCTGCTTTATTCTCACTCCTCTTTTGGCAGTGGCAGAAGAGAGCGGTAGTGGAGAGATATAGTCTTAGTCTCGTCACGAGCAGAATTTTGGCTGGCAGGAGTACGGAGGTTGCCAGTACCAGAACTGTCCAGCATCTTTCACAGCAAGCCCTTTAGACTCTTTTGATGGCAGAGAACAAGGCCTTCGATTACTTTACAGAATTTAAGGTATGTTTTTCAAGCTGTTGAGGAGAGAAGGGGGAAGGGAGAGGCAGACTTGACCTGGGAAGCAATGTACCATAGGAGATAAATGGCCCTGCTCCAGCCAGATAAAGCGCACAAGTAACTATGTGAGAAGAAAAGATAGAAAGAGACATGGAAATCATATGTGGCTGGGGCTGGTGACAGCATTGTTCTCTGACACCTTGCTGAAAGCAGCATTCCCACAGGGAAAACATTTTCCACCCCAGTGGGTACCTATGAGAGAACACAGCAGTTGTGTCTCACTGCCTTTCTGGAAGGAAAGCATCTCTTCTTAGATTTTTTTTTTTCCCTGTCAAAGCAGAGACAGCTTCCCTGCTGGCATTGATCCCTGCTGCCCTATTGGTTTATGAAGCTTTGCCAGCGTGAGAAGAGCTATGTCTGCCATTGGAAGTTACTGCGCAATAAGGTATGATACAAATTTGCTGTGCACTAATTAATCAGCATGCTTTGTGAAGAGTGAGACTGAGGAACTGATTCCATTCAAGGGTAGTCTTACTGCATGCCAAGAACCAGACTAGCCACACACTGCTGCCCAGTGAGAGTGGTCTTCTTCCTTTCCAGTCGCCACTCTCAGTGCCACTCTCAGTGCTACCAGTTCTTTCCTGCTCTGTCCGTTGCTGACTGAGCTTACTAGCCCAGAAGAGGGCAAATCCATTTCTTTTTTGCTTGGACTGGTTTTCTGTTGGGTTGAATGATTGAATTGCCTCATGAAGTGTTCTGATGAACCCAGAAATGGCATGACACAAACAGTGGGAGTGAGGATGGTAACAGGAGACTTGGCTTTCCGTCTTGGCCACAGTGTACCATTAGATTAGATCAACCATATCATCTCTCTTAACCCCATGAGTGTCTGTATAAGGAACAGGTGTAGCATATGCCGTATGCTGCACATTCATGACCTCCCTCACTCTGAATGAACTTCCTTTTAGATGGGAGTTCCTTCCTTCGAGAAGGGTGTGCTTTTCTGGTCAAATTGCAGAAGAGGATCTTTTTTTGATTACTCCTAGGTGCATTCACATTAAATTTCCGTCTTTTTCATTGTCTCCTCTGTGTTGTCGTGTACTTCAAAGGGGATGGAGGAGAAAGGCTGCTATATTGTGTCTGTTCTTCAAAGGGATAAGATCCATTATCCTTTTCTCACTTGTGTTGGCAACCAGCCAGAGTCTTAGTCTCCTGAAAACACGGGCACTGTATGCGAGTTTTATGCTGGTCCCTAAAGGCCAAGGGAGTGTGTCCTTTAGAAGACTGCTCTTAACAAATCCGTAAGCAGAGGAGTCTGACTTTGTGGACAGTAATAGGGGCATCAGCAGAGGTAAAGCTCTATCAGTAAATGATACTATAACCCAGGAGAACTTTCCAGTTGCTCCAGAGTTTCTCAAGGCCTTGAACCTTAACATGCACTTTGCCAGTTTGAGCCCTAAAAGAGAAGGAAAAAAAAACTGGCCAGTTTTACGCCGGAACAGGAGAAGCGAGTTGCCTTGTGTGTGATGGCAGTAACCAATGAGGAAATGATCAGTATGTATCTTTTCACTGAAGAAAGAGGTTTTGCAGTCTTAGAGTATGGCTTTCCAAGTTGTCCCTGTCTTGCAGACCCATCTTTCCACCTCACATGGTCTCTCTTTCTCTTGCCTGAGAGCATTGCTCTAAGTTCCTCCTTAATTCAAAGGCATTTTGATGACCAAAAAGGACACGGAAGATGTATATGGGCAAGGAGCACTTGGAATCCTTGAATCAATGTATTGTGTCTCATTGTTTTCATTACTGTCTCAATTTTGCTTTTCCAATTGGGAAGGAAGAGACAGAATGGAAAGGTAAAAATAAAATGTGTGTTGGGAAAGGGAGCTGTTGATCCCATGGGTTACTCAGAGTGCACAGCTTTGCCCTAAACCTCATTGTTATCTGGGCCGCAGGCCAAATGTTTGGCTGAAAAAAATATGCTTAGTTCCAAAACACTGTGTTAATTTATGTCCTCTATTACAATACCACTGAGTAAGAGCATAATTCTTTTTAGTAAACATCTGATAGCATGATAAATACAGTCATCTTTTCAGAGAAGCTACCCTAGCTCCGGCCGTGGTATTTATCAGAGCAAGCAAGAACAGCCAAACAATTTTGCATGTCTGGTTTTCTTCTTGAGCCTGTCTCCTCTTTAGGTCAAATCACATCTTACCCAGGAAGGTTTGGATGGATACCAAAAAATAACTCCTAATTTACCTTATGTAATGTCATTACCAAAATTCAGCATTTCTTAAAAACTGAAAGATGGAATCCAGGTTATGCTGTCTTTAGGTGTCTTTCCGCTCTTATACTTGCAATGCATTTAATCTCTCGAGCCTTACAGGCCTTTAGATGCAGCTGTCCAGGTGAAAAACAAGGGCAGTGACCCACGAGTTTTATAAAAACATGAAGGTAGAAGTTCTTAGTATGACAGTCCTCCGCTTCTTTCCTTCCCTTCAAAATATTTCAGAAGGGCAGAAACTATATTTGGCTTAAATTTTACTGAGGAGCTGCCTCCAAGTCCTATTTTCAAGCAATGAACGGATGTCCCTTCTTCACACAGGGTTGAAGTATAACGGTAGAATATCTCTCCTAGGTAGCAGAAAGACTGCTTTTTCTGCAGTCGAGTTTGCCAGATTGTTGCAGGTGACTGAAGAAAAGCTGGAGGTGATATCCCCTACCACTGAAACAGAAGAATCCTGAAGGGGACATCTGTCCACCACGTTTGATACCTACATGCTGATTCTCTTCTCATTCAGCTTTATACAGCCACAATTCCACTGAGCACATCGAATTAGTCTAGATTTACACCACAGATAAACAGAACCTGGATCAGATCTTTGGAACTAGACTGTTAACAGGCATAAGAACCCATGACTTTAAATCCTCTATATTACTGTGCTAAGCCTGTTTACCCTCTAGTTCAGTAGTCACAGTGAACGCAGTTGTAGTTTATGTCCTTAACAATTATGTTAGGAGGAGGAGGCAGCAAGATCTATGCTTCATCTCAGGACCAGCTTGCAGTAACCTGAGTAAATGGGAGTCATTAGAGTTACTCCAGTTTTAATTACAGTGGTGCACCTGCACAGAGAACGTGGCCCATGCTGGAAGGAACAAACTAGCTTTGCTCAAATCCTTTTGCAACTAAAGGGAAGAACCACGAGAAAATCACAGGCAATTGCTGTATGCAGCATTGCCACAGACTTCTTAGGGGGAGCTCCATGGAGGTATGCTAGCATCTGTGTGCGTAGAGCCCCTTTGAGAAAAGGCAGGCAGCTCAAGCATTTCTGGGTCCTATCCTATGAGAAGCCATGCGTCAGACTGTGTAACAGGGCCATGCATGTGTATGCCAATGCCTTGCAGCAGGGAACAGTCAATGGCTGCATCCAGAGACAGGATGCCTTTCAGTTGGGCTCCTTCAAATTAAAGACCTACTTAAACGGCACGCCTTCTCTGGCTACTCCTCAGCACAGATGCAGTTAGGCCTGTGTCCCTTCAACTACACTGGCCTTTGGGCAACAATGCTGAGCACATAACTCACTACAGGCCATCACTCCTCTCTCCTCGGTTGGCCTGGGCTGTAACTGTAGAAAGTAAACATCTTCCAGATGTTTACACCAAGTGAACATTTAGATCAGATCCAAAGTGTTAAAAAATTCCCTCAGTGATTTATAGGGCTGGAGTGAGACCCTCATTCAATGTAGCCGGTCCTTTGCGGCTTTACCACTTCATGTATATTTAAGAAGTGACCCATTAAATCTCCAAAGAAAGCACCCCCAATATATTCTTGTTCTGTCACCATTTGCCATTGAAATACATCTTTCAGCATACTCTTTAAATGCATTCTGGCAAAATGATACTATAGTTACGCGCGTATTTTTAACACCACAGTGCTATTAAAATACCATGAAAAGCAGTTTACTATGCAGTGGACGTAATCCGTGAACACTCAAGACTAAAAGAAAACTTTTTCTTTCCCAAATCTGAAGCTCAAATGCGCATGTTAAAGGGAACCTCTGGATCATTCAGAACTTGCCAACTAATAGTAGCTTATATTTATTTTTGGTGCATTTTATGCCAGTGATTGAGTAATCACCTGTTTTATCACGTTCCATATATGCTAGCAAATAATTCGAAACAATGTAAAGCCAAATGCTTGGATATAAATTTGCTTACTGTGTTTACAGGAGTGGGTTCAATTGTTTGGATGAAGTTTAATTTGGATGATCTTGTGGCCTGTTTGATGTGCCAAATTTTCACTCTCAAACCACAGGGAAAACAATTTAGACCTTAGCACTAGAAATTGAACTATTGTACTCTAGTATTTTTGTACTAGAGCACTGGGTTGGTGTCAGAGATTTGAACCACTGGGAAAAAAAATTATGGCAATGGATCAGTGCAGATCTGCCAGAACAGCTACACAGGTTTTTACAAAAACACACACACACATATATAAAACCATTGGCATTGAGCTTTAGTGTGAAGTAAAGCTTGGAACATTTAATGGGTTATGTAATACGGTGTTATTTCCTGTCCCCATCAAATAAGACAGACTTCTTTCTTTGCTTTTCCTTTTACCATCTTGTCAGGAATCTTAATAGACTTGCGGAAGCGTTTCTATTCTCTGCTTAGAAATGCAAATACAATGAACTTCCCTGGGCAATGCTGGAAAAATGATCATGCAACTGTTGTACACCCTAGCTGTTCTACTGGGCGCAGATTGGTTTTCAAAAGGATTGTTAATACTTGCACGAGTCACTCATAATGCTCTAATCCATAGTTCCTGTCCAGGACCAGGGAAGGCAGTGGACTTACAGAGAAGGCAAAATGGGCATCTTGTAGCCTGTTGTACATTATCACTCCTGGTGGGGCACTAGATGGAAAGAACTCAAACTTGTTTATGGGAGCCTGTGGTGAGCATGTTGGACTGGCATTTATCTAAAGAAAAACTCAAGACTCCTCTATACAGAAATTGAGCATATTTTGTTCTGGACTGAAACATTTTTATTCTTTTCTTAGTTTGGTGCCTGGCCATACCATTTTTCAATGACAGTTTTCCAAGCAGAACCTTGCCTTAAGAGGGCTAAACTAGCTATTTGAGAGAGGGGCTATGGAATGTAGTATGTTCCATGGATGCTGGTTTGCTTGTAGGGTAGATTAGATACTGTAGAAATGCCATAAGGCCCTTACAAGAAACATGTGATACTGCTACACAAATTGTTCAAACTATCACATTACTGTAGGCTGTTGTATTTGGACCATTGCTAACAGAATATTGACAGGGTTATCATAAGTCAGGTTTTCCTGGGTGTTTCCTCTTATCCTGCCAGGAGATTTTGCCAAATGAGGTTTTGAGGATTTTGTAGTTCTTGTCTAGGTTTCCCACATGCCAAATATCTTCAGTCAGGCTATCCTTCCTCTGGAAACCCTGGATGTAACCACTTATTCATCCTCCCCATGACATCCAGCCAAGCCGTGTTACCAGCTAATTTAGCTGGAACTTTGTGTTCTTTAAGGTTCTAAATCATGTCTGAAGGCATGCTAACTGGGACCTCTTTCTTGCTGAAAAAGAGCACCAGATACTGAGACAGAAAGAGGGAAGGACAGCTGAACATCAAATGCCTAGTGTGCCTTGGGCATCAAAACCTCTTAGGTAAAATTAAGCTCTGAGAATCTGTGTGTCATCTTTCCATCTTTGAATCATATCATTTGGTTTGGGTTTCACTTATGGTATTCACTTACAATACTATCTGTTTTGAGAGGCTTTTGAAGACTAATGTATTCCCATGCTTTGTCCAGCTGCAAGAGCTCAAAAGCAGGAGATTTCAAACAGGAACAGAAAGGGGGGTGTGGTTTTAGAGTACTGAAGTATGAAGCCAATTCCTCATCTGTGGCAGTGCAGACAGACAGAGAGAGTGAAAGTTGCACTTAAATTTGCTGCGAGGTTAGGAAGTATCTGAATTGTTTGTATCCTAACTTGTACTGTAAATTGTTCTAAATGCATGACTGAGAGGCAGTTTTAAATATACTAGGCTTTTATGATTATCCTGTGGTTGCTGAGTCTGGAAACAACAAAAGAATTTGATTTTCTTTGCTCTGATAGATCCTGCTGAGAGTGGGTTGAAACTTTTCTTTCGAAACACTTTTTGTCAGAAAACTGAACTTTCAACTAAATTAATATTCTGTGAAAAAATATAAGCTTTCCTTAGTAATTAAAAATATTATAAAAATGGAAATCTTTACCATAGGAGGAGGAATATTTTCCAAAGATTTACAGTATTAGTAGCATTAGCTGATAGCTGTGAGCTGTGAACTTTAATATTCACATATACACACACATGTATATTATTATGAGGTAGGGTTGTATATGTTAAGAAATTACCTATGAGCAAGTGGTATTGACTTCCGTTACTTTTGCTGTAGGGTTTTACACATCCTGACTTAAACACTCTGCAACCTGGAGATGGGGTTAAAAGTCAAGGCAGAATGTCTCCAGCTTTCTCTGCTCATTCTAGATTTACAGGCTCAGCTATTAAGAGAACGATTGTTGACCACTGTTAAATGATGACTCTTTTTTGTAAGAAAGCACTCATTATCTTGTAAGACATTGGCATTTTTCTACAGCAGTGTTTCAATGCTGTAAAATAGATCCCACAAAAGAGCTCGAGGTAAGAGAAGGGGAGAGCAAGGAAAAGCAAGGATTACAGTGGTACTGGAAAAAAGGAAGGGATAAGTTGGTATGTAAAGTTATCGGTAGCTTAGATAAACGGGTTATTACATACAAATACACACACATACCCATGTCCACAGAGGAGCGTAAGCTTGTACATACAAAAATTATCAAATGCAAAAAGCTTTAAATGACAGTGTGCATCTTTGTCCTGCTTCACTGCTGGAGGGTTCTGACACAGACCTGCAGGGTTTATCTCTGTAGTGTTCTGGCAAACATCCAGGAGTCTAGGCATGCTTGTAAACATGTGTGTAAGTCAATGAGTTTTGCCTGTGAATGCAGTGTTCCTGACAGAAAGAGGCAATGATTCTGTAACATGGTAAATCCTGTATGGTACCAAAAAGCGCTGAACGTAAAGTGCTGAACACATATAGACTAACTGATGGTGTAAATTTGCTTAAAATATATTCCAGATTTCCTTTTCCTATGAGGCTTTATGCACGAGGTACTGCCTGGCACTGCACTAGGCAATAAAGAATAACCCATTGTGACTCTGGCTAATTTGACAGAAATGTGTATCTCATCCTCTATGCACACACACTGGATCTGCTGAGTGCTTTGGCAGCTTAGTATTAATGCCCATCAAATTGCAGCCCACAGGGGGAAACTCTTCAGCATATGGGTGAGCATGGTGGGTGTGGGTCCAAGTTTGTATGCGTGAAGGGACACGTCAGCCTTCAACTTGCATGTCTAAAGGTGCATGCGTGTGCATTTCTGTCTCCGTTCTGCCAGAATCACTCTCCTCTCCCTTTGCCTCAGCGCTCCCCCCGGAAAAGATAAGCTGTGCTTGCTTTGGCATTGTCACGTAAGCAACCCTAGAAACAGCAAACACTCACCTCTCCTCTCCTCACTCTCTCTTTCCCGTTCCTCCCCGACACCCATCTCCGACTCCTTCCTCTCCCTTCCCCGCACTGGCGCGGCGACCCGCTTCAGGCCGTCCCCCTCCCGCGGCCCCGCCCACAGCCCACCGCGCCCGGCCCTCTCAGCCCCGGGCAGCTGTGAGCAAGCCCGTGCCACCGCCCCTACTCCCGCCCTCTTACGCCGTTGCCTCCTGAAATTACACCTCCTCCGCAGAAGGAGCACAGGCGCTCCGCTCTCGCGCGTGCGCCGTCTGTGCCCCCCCCCCCCCCCCCCCCTTCGCACCGAGAGCGCGGGCCGTGGTCCGCCGGCAATGGGGGCCGGCCAGCGCGGGGGCCGGGCTTAGAGCCGCCGGGTGGCAGAGGGCGCCCGCCGCGAGGGGGAGAGACGGCGGCGGGAGGGGAGGCGGCCGGGCGTCCGCCGCTAGCGGCTCCTGAGCCGCCCGACGGGCCGCGCCGCGCAGCCTGCGGCCCGCGGAGGCCGCGGCCGGCGAGATGGAGGATGCGCACAGCCGGGAGGCGCAGACTGTCTGCGAGGCCCTGGGCCGCTACGAGGACACGCTGCGGGGCACAGTCCGGGAGATCCACGGCGACATCCAGGTGTTCAAGCAAGGGGTGGGCCGGCAGGTAGAGGAGGTGCTGCGCCTCGCCAGCCCCCTGGCGCGCTCCGTCTCCGAGCTGCAGCAGGAGAACCGGCGCCTGCGGGCGCAGCTGGAGCGCCTGTCCCGGCAGGTGGAGGCCCTCGGCCGGTCGGCGGGGCTGCCGCAAGAGTGGGCGGATGAGGCGGCGGGGAGCTCTTCGGCGCAGAGTTCGCCCGGCGGCGGGTTCTCCAGCCATGCCAAGCTAACGGTCACTGGCCGGAGCCACGTAAGTGCTGGCCGCGGCCAGGGAGGCGGCGGGAGGGAGGGCCGAGAGGGAGCGTGAGCGGGTGTTTCGCGGGTGTTGCCAGGCGCTGCGCTGGCATGGGGGAGCGTTTAGGGACACGGGGCTCGTTTTTTGCAGTGCAGGGTCAACGGGCTTTTGGGAGGTGCTGTGATAAATGGTCTTGGCCCTGATACCGCCTGGAGCTGTTCCTGATTGTAGCACTGCTTGGTCAAACAGGGATCTTGGTTAGAGTGGTAGCAACCTATCAGTTCAGTGTGGTTAGAAGTAAGAAGAGAAGCGGCAGCTGTCTCAGCTATCAACATACATATGTATGCGAATATCTGTGTATCCTTTCTGGACTCGATTCAGGGGGATCTGTGTGCCAGCAATGCTGTTTGGCAGCTGGCAAGCTCACAAAGGAGAACAGCTCAGCATATAGCAGGGAGTAACATGTTTTCCTAAGACAGTGATTTAATATCCTGCAGTGAGACTGTTTTGTTGCACAACCACTGACCTGCACTGCTGCAGCTCATCCCCGAGAGGTGGGCCTCATGCAAGTTGTCATGGTTTCCATGACCTAAACTACCACAAACACGCACGTTCCCCCCAGCCTTGTTACTCAGTATATGGAAACCCTAGTTAGTGGAAAGCTCATCTGGAACCGAGATGTTTTGTGTAATACTTTTTCTATGTGTCCAGCTCTATGGAAAGAATTGGGAGCTCCTGTACAATCCTTGACACCAGGAGGTGGCAGCCAGGCAGTACACATGATTTAGTCGCATAAAACTGCAGTACTGGAGACTTGCTTTTCACAGATGATGGCCTATTTCATGTAATCTTCAGTAAGCCATGTGTTAGGGTGTCTTTAAGACTGTTGGAGCATGAAAAGCTGGTCTGTAGTCTGTCGAGGCTTTGGAGCTGGAAAAGAAAAGCTTGAAAATGAAATTCAGTCACTTAAATTGGTGGGAGCGAACAGAGTCTGTATTGTATTCCAACCCTTTTCATTCCTGCTGATTCAAGAATGGGGGCATAGGGCTTCCTACAGCTGGGCGAGTGAAAAGGTAAAGCTGCTGCTTGATGCATTGTTCCAACATAGTGGTGGCAACTGCTGCCTTTTCCCCCATGTGACAAAGGTGTTCAGTACACATGCAGCTTTCAGATCCGTTGCTTTTTGTTTCATGGAGCCATCCACGCTTGTTTGTATTGCAAGGAGCAGAAGTGAGCCAAGTGACATGGAAGGGACAAGGGGGTGTGGTCCCTCACACCATCTCACCTGTTCCATCACCACTGCCTACATTGTAGTGTGTACTTCACGTTCTGTGAAAAGTCTTGCATTGAGGTTATGGCAATATCTAGCTTCAGGTATTGGTCTGTGCTAAAGCACAGAGTGTGCTTTTGTTTGAATTGGAGCCTTCCCGCTTTGCTTTAAGGGTTCAGGGAAGATCATTTGAGTAATGGTAGTTCTTCAGTGCCCTTGCAACAATTTTCCCTGGACAGTTGCACAACTTCCCAAGTTAGCATAGCTGACCGAGAAGGAATTTCAGTACTGAGAACTACGGGAGACGCAGCTAGATCTACATACACCAAATACATGCAGTGAAAACATGATTTTGTGGGTAAGGCTCTGAGGTGGCTGTGCTCAAATGACTAAAGAGCAAGCCTTGGTCTAGTCACCCAGATTCTCTATAATGAAGAAAGTGTTCCCTCAGTTGCTTGTGATTTCTGGTTATGTGACCAAAGCACTTGAAACAGGGTACCGTATGTGTATGTTTTCAGATAAACGAGTACCTGTGATAAAATTAGTGACACTTACTAGCCTTAGTAAATACTTCTATAAGTATGAGATATGAGGAACCAATAATACTGACCTGGAAATAGCAGCGAATCAAGATATGCTATTTTGCTCTTAAAAAGATTTATTGGTTGAGTTCTTTTTTTACTGTGTGGTCAATGCAGTGTTTACCCCAACAAAACGCTGGGTTCTGTTGCTTTCAACTTTTCTAGCAAAATACTTGGGGTAAGAGTTAAGACTGTCTTGCAGATTGGATACTGGAGAGTCCGAGCATCTTCAGTGTTTGAACCATTATTTTCTAATATTGCTAGATTATTTTTCAAGGTAATTTGATTGAAAAAAGTAAAGCCAGGGAGTTCCAAACATAGCTCAGAAGTAAGGACACAAAGCTTTTAATTCTAATCTTCAGTCAGTCTCTGCTCTGCTGTCCTTGAATCTGGTATACCACAGTTTAAGTGCTGATTTAGATGTAATTTTAAATGGCTATTAGCCACTGTGATTTGCAGGTGAACCTTTCTGATATTTTGATACCGAACTTTAATTTGGCACTCTAACCAAGCCAGAATCTGACAGCTGCTTCTGCAAAGGTGGAAAATAGGGTGTTCAAAGAATTAACTTTAAAGTAGGATCCTGGAGCCATAGCTGCACTACTGAGGATTTATCCCTCACTGAGCAGTTTGTTGCTGTTTGTCATCCTTTGCAGTCACTGAGGTCTCTCTCCTACCTGCCTGTGATTATTAGAAAGGAAGATTTTGACCTTTTTTGTTGGTCAGATCTTGCATTTTGTCAGGAGCTTTATCACTTATGATCTTTCCGTGGTGTTTGTGGTTGAGCAAACAGGAAAGACTAAAAATACCGTAAGGGTGTTCTATTTTTATGCTGTCAGAAGAGTTTCTGTACAATGTGGACAGTCTGCTGGACAGACTGCTGCAGAGAACCTGCCCGCAGTGGTCAGGACAGCAGAGAGATGAGTAGTAGGTTATGACCACATGGGAAGATCTAAACAAATATTACTCGTTGGTGTCTCTCTGTGGTGACCTGATGGCACCCAACAGTCAGCCTTGGAGTAACTGCATGAGACATAATGACCTAGGGTATACAGGCAGGGAGATTAACTGTTCCAGCAATCACCTGGCGTTGTATACTATGATTCTAAACCATCTCGACTCTTCAACTTCCTATAATAAAGGAAATCTGGTAGTTCCATTTCCTTCTTACTGTTCTCTTGCACTTCCTGCAAGTGTCCTTTTGGAAGGGTGGCATTCATTCCAAGCTTGCCTTCATACTTATCTGGATTATTTTTTGTTGTGTGGTTTGTTTTGTTTTAATTCAGTGTGACGTAGCTGTGGGCACCTGCTGAAACTGCCAAGGTAGAATTGTTCCCTGCTGTCCACTTTTATCCAGTGTTGCTTCAAAAAAGGTTCTGTGAAAACTGCTTCTACTGTTGTTTTTCAGTGATTACTTCATCTGCAAAAGCTTTCCTAATAAGCTCGTGGTGTTCAAGGCTTTTTCTTCAAGCTGCAGGGTCAGTTACAGATAGAGAATTCTGGTGTTTTCTGAGGGACAATGGCTTTCTAATAGAAGAATTAAGGGGTAAGTGTGGTGCAGTTCTTGCTGGTGTCTAGGAGCCTTGTTTGCATTTCCTCAGACATTTCATCATTCCCCATTTCTGATGCATCAGTGATCTCTTTCTATGAAAGGAACAGCGTCAAATCTTGCCTTGCAGAAGTCAGTGGTGCTTTTGCTGTTCACCGAAGTGAAGCATCAGTTTCATCCAGTATGTAACAAGAGAGGGAGGTACTTCTCACAGATAAACAGCATTTCTAGATCCAATTATTTTTATTGTAACCCTTTTGATAATTGGTGCTTTTATGAAAGGCTTTGGATGACTGATGCCTCATTTGAGAGAGAGTAATCTCATTTTTCTGTCATTCTTCCACAATTTGACCTTGTTGCAGGCAAAAGCTTGACGAGATAACACATGTGCACTTCAGAGTCTCAGAGAGGAAATAAAAATTGTTTTTCTTTCTGATCTCATGATCTGGTGCTTACTCTTTTCTGAATGTGTGTGATTTTCATTACTGGGTTATGATATTTGCCAGTTTGATAGCAGCTTCCCGTTGTGGATCCCCAAGGTCCAACATCTTTGCAGTGAAGGAGGAATTCTGGCAGCCCTGTGACTATGGAAAGTATTATCACCCTACATGACATGGAGACTTCTGAGCTACTGAGAGATTAGTTCTAAGAGTAAGCCTGAGTAAGACATGCAAAACGTTAGCGTTAACTTTCTTTTCTTTAACCAGTTCCTCATCATGTTGTTGTAACCTGAGTTGTACAAATGGGTGCTTCTCATTATTAAGCACGGATATAGGTATCTGTGTCCCCCGATGTTTACAATCTGTGTAGCCAGCATTGACAGAGGAAGTAGTGTTACACACTTGTCAGAATGCTGCCCTCTCCAAACAAAGTGGATTTTGAAGTACTTTAGCCTGACACCACTAAATGCATGGTAGAATCTGATCACAGATCCTCCCAGTGTTTCATCAGCACATGGGGCTTCCCTGTCCTCGAGCGTGGAATCAAGTTTCTTCCTGAGCATTGTTAGCCAAAACGTAATCAGGTTTGCATAAAATAAATTGATGCGGCACCTGTTACTGCGTTAAGAAACCAGTTCAGTGTGTAGGATGCTACATGATCTTTGGAATGACCACCTCATTTGACTGTTTTGCTCACCCCCAAAGCTTGTAAAGTAGGTTCGTGTTTATAGTCTATATCAGCATTTGACATATTCAGGTCATAATGGCTGACATGAATGGATAAACAATTCTATATACCACAGGTACGTTCTAGGGAGCTGCATTAGCTGTGCTTTACATTTCAGTTCTAGATATGGACAATAATTGTTGACTGGGATCTCAGTTCCATTAAATACAGCATTAAAAGTTCTGAACCCCTGATTCTGCGTGGTTTGTATAATTAATATTTTGTGTGCTTTTCTTAGGTTAATCCTGGCAGCTAGTCATAACTGAATTTATTAGTGCATAGTGCCTCCTTCTTGACAAGTATAAAAGTTTTAAAATAATTTTATTATCTCAAATGAAAAGATCTGCATATAAGGACACAAATCCAGTTTAGCAGCAGTAAGTCAGACTGTGTGGAATGGAAGCATTCTTTGTGGGGTAGCAGATGGTATAAAAATGAAAAATATTTTTGATTATTGGAGAGACAAATGTTATTTTAAAGAAGCTGTTCTTCTGGTGATCTGTTGTGAAAGAAGTTTGGAGACTAGCTTTGCAAAAGAACTTGTCACTCCTTTTGGGCCTAAGCTGAGTAACTATCTAAAGAGTGCGGCTTTGTTGGATGTGACTTCTTCTGATAACCTGTCTGTAATGAGGCCGCCAAATGCAAGAGGTCCCACAAAAATCAGTGGAGCCTAGATACCTGAATTGTAATGCTTCCGCTTGTAAGAAAGTTTTAGATATTGGGAAAGAGTGAGAATTATGAGGGTTCCCAATTCCCCAATCTAGTTTATGTTCCTTTCTTTTTAAATAAGAAAGATAGAGGAAAGTTAAAATGAAGGAAAAGTTCTCCTTGTTCAGATTGATACACTAAACTTCATTACGGGTTTGATTTGTAGCACTTGCAGTGTGTCTTAAGGCAGGCTAACCTAGTTGTGGAATGGACATTCTAACTCCCAGCTATCTTAGGTGCACCTGCAGCCTTCGTTGGGCACCAGTGGAAATTTGTCAGTCTTATTAACCAACATTGTGCTAGAACATGGTGTTGTGCGTCTTTGCTTGTTTGAGTGGTGGTTGCTTTTAAAAAATAATAAATTAAAAAAAAAAAAAGCAGCCTCTTGTGCATTTTCATGGTAAACAGACTAAGGAATGTCTTGGCTCATCGTATAACATCTGCACTCTTATCTAGCAGAGCACATAAGTGCCTATATAACCCCAGGAAGATCATTGAAAACTTGGCAAGAGAATTAAATGAAAGCTCCTGGCTGAGAAACCTTTAAAAGTCGTCTTTTCTGAGAGTACATCTTCCACATTTTTGGAAAGTCTCCAGTCCTTTTCTGGAGAATTTTGTATTGTTTGGTTTGAAAATCATATTCAGGTGATGCTATCTCTTTTCGTCACCTAGCATGAAAAAAATTGACCTGAGAATCTGAATTTTTTTGGTTAAAAAAATAGTGTAAACCCCAATATAATAAAATACACCATCCAAGCTGAGCCTTAAAGACAGTTCATGGTATCTCAATGTCTTCCTGCCATTCCTTTCTGTGTTTTATTGTAATTCATCTTTGTAAGATGCTTCCTTACAAGGCAGTAGGTCCTCATCTTGAAGTCAGATTAATGGAGTTTTACCACACTTTAATGGTTTCTCCAAATTACGCTGTAGTCTTGAAAAGCCTGGATACCTATTGTGATCTGAGAATGTAGGGCCCAACCTTAAGGAGGGAGATATTTCTCAACTTCAGTAGTGTAGGCGTTTACCTCAAATTCTGCTCTGTACACCTGTGTTCTGTTGGAATCAGTTGAAAGTTGACACTTAAATACCTAGGAGGATCAGAATCTAAGCCCACAACTGAATAGTCTATGACAAAATTGTGTTTAGGCTACCTTACTGTAATCTAATACTAGTTAACAAATTCTTAGCAAGATCTCAGACTGTAGTTACCAGGAGTTGACTGGGATTGGACTACTTGAGGTAGTAAAAGTTCTAGTATCTCAAGTAACAGATATTAAAACAGTCTGTGAACTCTGCAGCATCTGACAAGATTGAATGCTTTTAAAAAATCTCAAAGGTGGTTAATGTTGTTATCTGGTGTTCTTAATTAAGTTTGGATGAGTGTAAACAGATGCATGGTAAACAGCAGACAAGTTCCAAGAAACTCTTTCTGTTGATTTATCTTGAATTGATCATAGGGTTTCTGTGTCTTACATGAGATGTAGTTTTACACCCTATAAATAAATTATTCTAATAATTTGTGATGAAGCTATGGAATAAATAAGTAAAATCAAACCATTGGTTTGCCTCATATTTCCTGTGTATGGAAAAGCAGAGACAAATTAAGTTATTACATGCATACGCCCTGCCTCTTTCCTTTCCTGTTATGTTCTGTTGTTTCTGTACTTACCTGCAGTGTAAAAATCTTCTTCAGTATCTATCTTCAGTCTTTCTGTCTGTCTTTAAAAACAAAACAACCCAGAACTTGTTTCGATTGAGTTTATGAGAATTTTGAATTACGTTTATAATGGCACGGTAGAATTTTTTTTTATTCATCATTTTTTTGGCCAATCTAGTAGTTAGATACTTGTCTGGAATCAATTAAAACTTTTTCTTGAACTTTGTGTTGAGGAATTTCACTCTACTGCTTCTATATGCTGCTTCTTGGAAGCTACACTTTTTTAATTGATGTAATTGTGTGTCTGTGAAGCAGTTTCTACTTTCTCTAGTTCCTGCTAAATCGCAGAGTCCTTGTGACTTTTTTTGCATGTGCGCACACACACAAAAAAAAAAAAGCCAAAAAAATTCTTGGCTGATTTTTCTGGAATTATGTTGGCAAACATTATGGGGAAAATTGGTGCTTTTCCCAGGAAAAAACTACCCTTACAGAAGTTGCAGATTATAATGTAGCGGTAAAGTTCTAGGGTCATACTTGCTTTATGTAATGCTGTTACAATATGTTATCAGAATGTTTTTGGTTTTGTTTTTCTGTAGCAAACAGGAAAAAAAAACCTGCAGAGCATTAAGGGTTTATGCAATCTCAATCAATCTCCCCACTATTCCGTGGAGTCTCCTGATTATCACCTTCACAGTGGATGGTGATACCTTTATCTAACAGAAGTGGAAGACCCTCCCTAGGTGCATGGGGTCTGTGAGGACAAGTATGTAAATATTGATGCAAGTCCTGCGTTGCCAGTGCTCGGTTTGCAGTTTTGGCTCTTGGGGTTAGATAACTGTTCCCACCTTGTGTTGTGGTCACTAACACAAGGAAGACCTGTTCTTGGCAGGTATTTCTCGATAGTCTTCTAAATCTTGCTGCTGTTTAAAATTTAGCTGTTGTGTCTATTGTCTGTTCTGACAGAGTGTAGACCTGGAGGACCACCACAAACCTGAGTTTAGAAGAGTTTTTAGTTCTTCAATCATTGAAAATGGGCGTCAGTCTTCATCAGGTAGGAACAGAGCATGAAATGACGTAGCACTCCTTGTAAAATACCTGATCCTGGCATTCACAGAGCAGCTCTCACGTGTTGGAAGCATTGGAATCTGCTATGGTTTCAGCATGGATATTGTGCTGTGGCACTAATGCCATTTAAGTTTATTTCCTACTTAGGAGTTTAACTTTTAAATTTTACGTTTATTGTTAAGCTTGCACTATAGTGTTTCATAAATTAGAAACTATTACTGTCACATTATCTTGGAGCACTAGTGATAATAAGGCCTGCTATTCTGGATGCCATTGTAGCCCTGCATCCCCAAACATTTTGCAGATTACCTGTGTGCTTCCATCCTCCTTCAGTGGAGGAAGGACTTACTCTCTCCATTTTAGAGAAAACTGAGGAAGCGTTTCATAAAACCATGAGAAGAGCAAGAATGCTGGCTTCTAACCCATGGCAGGAGATTGGGGGCGGGGGCTGCACAGAGGAAGAGGCGTAGCTTACCGAATGCAGATGATAGCGGATTAATGATCTGAAGAAGTTGTTCTTGCTGAGATTCGTGTAGGACAGGTATGATCGCTGCAAGGATCACTTACACTAGAGTTGTTTCTGCCGCGTGCTGTAAATGGTATAATGCCCCACAGGGAGAACTAGGTGGAATAATCCGAACAAAATAGAATATTGAAAAATAAAGTTGTTGCATGGAAATTGGTTTGTTAGTAACTTTGTTACAAATCTTCAAATAAACTTACTTCCTCTCTCCTTTTTCTTTTTATTCGCTAGGTCAGGCAAAAGTCTCCCGTGAACTGACCTCTTTTCAGACTCTTTTCAGACTCTTCCCCTGAAGCCCATGCCCCTGCAGTGACCTTGCAGATGCCCCATCTTCCTGTTACTGCAGTAACCAGGATATCGGAGAAGTTTTCAGGAGAGACCATCAGTTCAACAGGAACAACTAATGCATCTGCTGGCCTGCTGGAACAGAGCAAGAGCAAAAATGGAATGGCAGTGAAAACTTCCAACCAGTCAGGTAAAAGAGACAGAAGTAACTTGTTTGCTGAAGCTGTGTCCCGTTTCTTTACTTCAAGAAACTGGTGCTACGGGGTTTGTCCTGTGGTAATTATGAAACCTCCCTTCTACGGCTCCATATCCCATGGTGGGACACTGATTTAGAATATTCTGGGTCTTAGGTGGGGCTTCAGGCTATGATGTCACATCTGCTGAGAATTTTTGCTGCCTAATATAGTTGAGTGCATAGTGCAGCCTAACTTCTAGCACAGTTACTGTATCTCTTCAATGTGTCCAGCTATTTTAATAAACTATGCAGGAGTTTTTAGTGCTTTGAGACCTGAGGCCCCTTGAGAGGCTAGACAGATATTTGTCAAACGGATTCAACAGTCATTTGGGGGGAGGACTGACTGACAGCAGACTGACACATATACACAAGTCAGAATGATTGCAGAATCTTATTTATATCTAAATTGAGTTTAAAAAAAACCCTTATTTCATTCCTATTGAAGTCATTCATCTTTGAGCTGTATTTCATATACATTTAGTGATAGCGATGCTTACAGATCAGACTATATGTAGAGATCAGAAATTAGAGAGAGACCAGATGCAATTGCCAGCAAGAGATAGAGATTATTTGCAGATTATTCTTTCAACTTTCATCTTAAAGCTAAGAATGGAGCAAAGCCTTCCTTTGTCTTTTTTTCTGCTCTTTCAGTGAAGACCTGGAATTCAAGTACAGTGAGAACATCTGTGGGTTCACCTGCCACTGGAGGTGAGTGTTCCTATCCGCATGTCCTTATGCAACATAAATTGAGAGGGATTCCATGCTCAATGTCTGGGGGATTCAGATCTGAGCATGTAGTTCCAATTGGTAGGTACATGGTAATATTAAAATTGCTAACAAGACTGCATGCAGATTCAGTTTCCCAGGTATCACAGAAACTTGTTCTGCTGTATCAGATTCTCAATCAGTTCAAAAAGCAAGGGGTAGTTATCCTTGTCTGCACAGTGGTGTACATGTGTACTGTTAGGCAATCTCTGCAGTAGAAACAATAGATGCCAGAAAAGTGTGGCAGAACAGACAGCTTGAGCAGTGAGTATTTCAGCTAACCAAGTGAAAACTGTGACTGAATGCAAGGTAATGGCAGTTGGAAAGTGGTGCACCCACCCTATGGATGTTGAAGCAAATTCCTTTGAGCAGAATAGCAGTAAGTAGTCTCCTTCATATATGAATGTGTCAAAGGATTAAATGCCTTAAGGACTTCTGATTTCAGTCAAAATCGATGGGTTGAGCTCTATGCAAAAGTACTTCTGATTGATGTCACCAAGCTGTTACTGTCTATACAGTGTACTGGTATTTCACAGTGGTCTCAAGTGTCAGTTTAGTGAAGATGTAGCTCATCCAGAGTAGGGATCACACTCTTTCTCAGCTTAAAACCACTGAGATTTGTACATATATCTGGCAGTTGTTTGTGGTCCCAAATTTGTGACATCCGTATGCTGGCATTTACCAGGGTGTTTTATGTGAGAAGTCTAGTTGATCTGGATCCCTTCTATAAGTTCAGGACAGTTATGAGGTTGGATTGTTTCTAAGATGCCAGTCTTTCTTCTTTGTTTATAGAAGAAGCCTTCAATAAATGAGTTGCTGGCTTTTGCAACAAGTTTTGGTTTTAGTGTGTTAAAACTGGGCAAGCCACTCCGTTGCGTTTAGAGGGTATAGCTGGAGTCCAGAGCTCAGCTCTTAAAAGGCAAAGTACTAAAGGTAGAACCTCAGGGGTAGGGGGAGGAAGATGCAAAGCTAGTTTTAAGCTACCTTTGCAACCTTTGGAATCTGTTCTACTTTACAAACTAAAATGTTTCCTGGTGGAAATCGGGTCATTTAAATTATGCTGTCAGTCATAGCAGACTTCCCAGACTCCTTATGTCTGCCAGAATGATTGTTGCAAGCTGAGCTCTATCACCACTTCTTCCTTTCACTGAAATGTCCATGACAGCGTGCCCTCGTCTGAGGTCTGCACAAGGGCCTGGAATGATCCAGCCTTCTCAATGCAGTTTTATCAAAGGCATCCTCTCACAGCCCTTTCTAGTATGTTTACACCATCCTCGCTGCAGTGCAGCAATTTTGCAGAGGGATTGAACCCCTGGAGAAAATCCCTGCCCAGCTTGTTAGCTCATGCTGGAAATTAGACAGAGACCTGCAGCTTTTCAGTGTGGTGAGTAAAAATCAGTTGTAGCTATCAGGAAATAGTTTGAAAATGTATGAGAAAAGGAGATAAAAGAAGTTTCTGCCCTGATATATCTTGTTTTTCCTGCTGTTGTACAGAGAACACCACTTCTGTCACTGAGTCTGTCTCGACTGTGAGCTATGGGATGAGTAGTGGAACCAAAACTGGTGAAAGGTACACTTTTTCTTGACATTTTGTTAGGCTGTTGTGGTCAGTATGGTCTCAAGGGACAGGTGTTCTAATGGCTTGGAGAACAGGTGAGTCCCAGATGCTGTGGTTTAAGCCCATTAAAGGTTGTGAGCTTTCCTCAGGGCTAAGTGGAACAGAGATGGGAAGGGATAAATATCTTTTGTAGAGCAGTTTAAAGCAGATCTAATTGTGGATTTCAGCGTGGTTACAGTGTTAGTCAGTAAAACTCTCAGTGCCAGCAGTGGATTTTTGTTAGGAGGAGCAAGTTGTCAGGCCCTTTGAAAACACTTGTAAAAATACTCAGCTGTGTGAAATTTGTAGTTTGGGCTTATTTTTGTAGGCCCAACATATGACTGCCATCAAATATCCTTTGTTTGTCTAGCCTAGAGTTTGGTTGGTAGATAAATGCCTTGCTGAGGACAGAAGACTGTTACGCATTCTTGATTAACTCAAAGATGCAGTTGCTTAGTATAGGATTACATGGTATCACAATTATTACTGGCATATCCAGGCATCCTCAGCATGCAAAATATCCATCAAGAAAAATAGGAGGGCAGCCAATTTAAATCTCTTAACTTGGGCTTGCATCTGCCCTGAAAATTATCCCAAATTTGCCATTATGTTTCTTCTGATTTAGTTCCAACATCAGCATTTTGATATTTGAGTCATGATATACTGAGCACCTTAGAGAACTTGCTGTCAGATTTGACCTCCAGCTGTACCAGAAATTAATGTGTGACAGTGGTGTCATTGCTCTTTGCCTCAGTTTCCCCAGCTCTGTCATGGGGAACATTTCCAAATGCTATGTGTGGCTTACTTCATTAATGCTGATTAAGTGGTTTATGGCTCAAATAAACACAAATTAGAAGATAATTCTGTATTTCTGGATCAAATTACCAGTTTGCGGTCAGTGAAGCAACACTGACATGAGCTCAAAATTATGCATACTAGAAGTAAAAATTTCAAAGGTACTTCATCGAATCATTGAATGGTTTGGGTTGGAAGGGACCTCAAAGATCATCTAGTTTCAACACCCCTGCCATGGCAGGGACACCTCCCACTAGACCAGGTTGCTCAAGGCTTCATCCAGCCTGGCCTTGAACACTTCCAGAGATGGAGCATGCACAGCTTCTTTAGGCAACCTGTTGCAGTGTCTCACCACTTCAGGGTGAAGAACTTCTTCCTTGTATATAGTCTAAACCTGCCTTCTCCCAGCTTCCAACCATTACCCCTCGTCCTGTCACTGCAGGCCCTGGCACAAAGTCCCTCCTCGGCCTTCTTGTAGGCCCCCTTCAGGTACTGGAAGGCCACTAAGAGGTCTTCCCAGAGCCTTCTCTTTTCCAGGCTGAACAAGCCCAACTGTCTCAGCCTGTCCTCATAGGAAAGGTGTTCCAACCCTCTGACCATCTCGGTAGCCCTCCTCTGGACTCGCTCCAACAGCTCCATATCTGTTTTGTGTTGGGGGCTCCAGAGCTGGATGCAGTATCCCAGATGGGGTCTCACGAGGGCAATGCTGCCTGAATTACTCTTCAAGTTACATTTTTTAAAATGTGACTTACCCTCCAGGAACCCCACAGTTGTAAATTAAAGGGATTCAGAGCTCCTGTGTGGCCATGTCTTTTTTTTTTTTTTTAATTATTATTATTTTTCTTTTCTGTTTTTTTCTTAAAAGTGTTTAAGTGTTGTTCTACTTAGTGCTTTGTCACAAAGCATTTGTGACTTGGCCAGCTGTGTCTCATTTGTAAAAGTACCTTAGACTCTTCTATACTTAAGTGCTGTTGTTTGTCAATAAAACTCTGACTTTTACTTAAATTGCTTTTGACTCATTCAGGTACTCTTGAGGTTGTGGGAGGTTTGGAGTAGGCAACAGTTGGACTTTTATGCTGATTCCTGGCACTGCAGAGAGTTATTTTTTTTCTTTAACCACATACTTTTCATGTTTTGTTTCTCCAGTGCCACTGGCAGCTGCTGTGATGTGACCCCCAGCTCTCGCTCCTCTCCTCCCACTGTACATCGCCGAGTTGAAAGGAGGAGAGAACTGGTGCGGTCTCAGACACTCCCACGGACTACAGGAACACAGGCCAGGAAAGCGCTTTTTGAGAAATTTGAACAGGATGGTGGAAAGTATGTCACACACCTTGTCTCCAGAATGGGTTGGCTAATGGGAAACTAATTTGTCAATTATTACCAGCAGAGGACAGCTGGGTGGGAGGACTCTCTCAGTGTAGGATTTTGAGCTAAGAGACAATATGTGGTCATGCGTGGATAGCTTCACTGACTTCACAGGCTGAGCCCTGGAAATTCACCGCTACAGATTCCTCTGGCTTTGGAGTTCTTCAGCTGAAGAAGCAGGTATGTTTTATCAGGAAAGAGTGCTGTGAAAGCTGCCTTCTCCGTTATTATAAAAGACTGGGAATATAGCGACTTTCTGTTGCCACTTATTAAGGAACAAAAGCATGGACTATTCCTTATGCACAGCGATGGGGGTATGATTTAAATAGAAGAGGGCTTGGAATACTGGCTTTAGTGAAATGAAAATGAGTTTTTCTTGGAGGACCAGCAAGTTGAAGTTTCAGCAACGTGTTTCTCAAAGATCACCTGGACAGGTGCTGACTTGGGCAAGGTTGCATAGATGTTGCTGACAAATAAGTTTAAGTTTTTCTAGAATTTAATTTAATCTCATCTCTGTTAATTTTCCAGAGGAAAAGGAGAATCCAGAGCTAAGCTGAAGAGGTCGCAGAGTTTTGGGGTTGCCAGCACTAGCAGCATTAAACAAATTCTGTTAGATATATATATATATATATATATATATATATAGGATACAAGGTGAAGACGTGTTAGCATTTTCAGTGTGCTTTTTTTGGGAGAATTTTCCAAAAAAATATACTCAAAGTGAATGTAAAACATGCTAGACAATGAGCTAACTTCCTCAAGATCATCAAGTTCTGTGTGGGTAACACAAACATCATGGTTTGTATGGGCAGCACTTCAAGACAGTCAGTGATTGCATGAATGAGATTCTGTATGTCTGTCAAAGCAATGCATTAGTGTTTGTCTGAAAGCCTACATTTTTGTGCTTATGGATGTAGACTTCAGTATAAGCTCACATTTTTTTTTCTTAGTTTCAGGCTATTATTTTTGCATTCTTATTATATAGGGCAAGATCTGAATAACATTTTGCCAGTACAAGGAGACTATGGCCCTTTTTCTACACAGCAGACCAAAATACTCTCTACTGGTATTAGACAAGGGAATTTGTAGTAAATGGTTGAGGTTGAATCCCATGGTGTTAATGACCTAATTTCTATGAGGTAACATCAGTGTAGCTAAAAGAATTCAGCAGTTGAGATTTTTGTGATTTTTACCTGGCCTTAAACTGCAGGTGCCAAAGCAATTTCCAGGAGAAAGAAAATAGTACAGGCTTTTTTTCTGTAATATGTTTCACAACATTATTTTAAAATGTGCATTATTATTGCTAAACTCTAAATTATAGTATTCACAAGCAGAACTAGTGAAAATTACTGTTAGTTGCTTACCAGAAAAGCTGGGGCTTGAATTTTATATGACGGAAAAGCAGTGTGAGACAAAAGCCCGAGTATGTTTCTTTTGAATGTGGTGGTAGAAAGTAACAATAAGCGTTTGTTCTAAGAATCTGATTTTGCAGTAGGCGTTAGTTCTTCCTATATTTCTACTGATCTGTGTAAACAGGCATTGAATTGGGCCTTACTGAAAAGCAAAGCAAGCAAACGTAGTCCTTATCTAGTGTTATTCACAGCCACAAAATGAACCATTCTTCCATTATAAATACCTCACAGGGATAAGCGGTGTCCTTGGTTTCTGCAGATACTGGTGCTTTGGGCCTGCTCCAGAGCTCACTGACATCGACAAGATTCTTCCCAGTATTTTCTTTCTGGGCTTTAGATCAGGGTCCTTGACTGTATGTCTGCTTTGCATCTGGTCATTTCAGGCAAAAAGGCTTTAATTGCTGAGTGTGCTGTTTTGTTTTTTTTTTCCTCAGAATACAAGTAATATAATGGATCTACAAAGAGGGGAAGAGAAACATAAAACCTATGCTCTGTTGCTTTGGTTAGTGGGATAGAAGGACAGAAAACTGCAGTGAGCAAAACCAGCTCTTCCCTGTTCCCCCATGCTGCATTAACATGCATATTTTTTTCATCATGACAGCACATTGATCTCCAAAACTTCTCCTCAAGCTGGAATGATGGGATGGCATTCTGTGCTCTTGTGCATTCTTTCTTTCCTGAAGCTTTTGATTATAATAAGCTTGACCCAGCCAATCGCAAGCAGAACTTTGAGCTGGCCTTCACCATGGCTGAGTGAGTATCACATTAGATCTCTGTGAAGTACTTCCAGTTCAAGTCTAATGTGGCTGGGCAGCAGTAAAAAGTTTAATCATTCTTCTTGTAGATCCTGTATCACCAGCTTACACGTGTCATGCCAAAAAAAAGATAATAAAGCTCTGCATAGAGAAGGCATAGAACAGGTGACTCGGCAGTCTAAAATCAGAGGTGGTTTTATGAGGCACAGGATAGTTCATGGAGTCCTGGGTTCAGGTCATTCATCGTCTTCAGGCAGTACTTGAATTCTGCTTTCTCACCTCTGTGATTCTCACTAGTCTTAGCACTGACACTTGAGAAATCGGCCTCATGAGTTATACTTGGACAGAAGAGGAAAAAATGCTACTTCTTTCTGGTTTTTGTTTTGTTTTTTTTAATTATTTTATTCAAGTAATGAATGATTCTTAATGATTTTGCCAATATTAATTGTTAAAAAAGACGTTTGAGTTCATAGAGCACAAGGCATCCAATGTTTACTAACCAACAGTCCATAGAAACCGGATATACAACTGGTATTTTCTTAGCCAATCCCACCTGCTTGATACCAAATTTCAACTTGAGGCATGTTAATATATCCATCCAGTCTCTCTGGAAAAACTGTGACGCCCTGAACGGCAGGGAGCAAGTAGATTAACTTTTGGAATTGGGTTTTGTGGCAGGGTTCACATCTCTCTCTCCGTTTCTTTGGTTAAACAAGAATAAAGGTTGAATTCAGTGTAAGTAGAGTTAGATCAAGGCTGAGAGCTGCTCAACCTGGTAACTGCATTTTTGTAAAACAGAGCTAATACCCTCAGTCACACTGACCTGATCCTTTCTGATGCAGTATACCAGGCAATTAAATGGTAACTTGTTTATTAAATTCATCATGAGTGTGAACTTGTCAGCTAGAAATAGTAACTTTCTGAGCCCAGTATCAACATGATTCTTACTTACTGTTTTATTTGACTTGTGTAACAGTAAACACTCCATGTGGTATGCAGCTGGGTTTGGTACACTTTCCAAATACTAACAGGATGTGGGAATACATGGCTAGTTTCCTGCAGCTTCTCATACAGCTTCAAACATTGGTACCACCACACTGAAGCTCTGGGGTTCATTCAGAGTGGTTTTTTTCTTTTTTTCAAGTAATAACTTACAGAACTGGATTTGCCATTTGCCATTCCAAAGAAAAGCTTTGAAAATTCTTAGCGTAATGTTGGCTCTCCTTATTACAGCCCCTAGCAAAGGAATTAATTTGGGAATTACAAGGTGTTAATACACACATATCTATACGTATATATAAAAAAATTTTGTTGCTTGTCAGTGAGTTGAAAGAGATTCTATGACACTTTTAGGTGGTTGATCTCTAAAGTAAAACTATCCATAACTCTCAAAGGAAAGTTGCAGTGTTTTTCTATCTCAGTAAGTATAGGGGAGAACAAAAGACAGCATGCGCACAACAGTAAGAAACATTAGGTAAGAGTATCTACAGAAATTACTACTTCATAGGTGTGATTGCCTTTAAACTAACTGTTCTCTTCTAGTGCCAGAAAAGGCTTTTCTCTGTTATTGCTGTTCACCTCAGTGTGAGCTCTGCTGATCAAATTGCTTCCTGCTCTTGTGATTTTTCATCTTGGGCCTCAGCAGATCTGTTCCTTTCTGTTGGGCCAGATCTCAGTCAGGCTTCTGCTCTCCAACCTGATCATCTGAGACTGTTGTCCAAGTCACACACACCTTGAAGATATGGAGTGGTGGAGAAGAAACAGCCCACAGCCACGTGGGCCTTCATTGGCACATATCATCTCTTCTCATGTTTTGCCATTCTTTTGGAGCTTCCTGTGTAATAACCAGAAAAACTCGTGATTTGCGAACTCGCATGACCTTGCTTACTGAGACTTGGACAGGGGAATGTGAGATTGGGCTACATGCTACAGATATCAGGGATGTGAATGGGAGTCAGTAGATGAAAAAAACCCAATGACCTACAGGGCTTTGGATCAGATCCCAGTATAGAGGAAGGAGGAGAAAGAATAGGAATATTCCATGGTCACAAAAATAATCTCCAACCTGAGCCTGACCATTTCATTGTGAAATGAAATCTTGCTGCTAAACCTCAGGATTTCTCTAATGCCTCAGTGATGCTCAGCGTGATCAGAGCATCAAATGAGTCTTGGAAGTAGTTACAGGCCTTAGATTTAACTCTTGATTCACTGTGTCTGTTTTATTATTGCTACAGGAAAATGGCTCACTGCGATCGTCTGATAGAAGTGGATGACATGATGGTGATGGGTCATAAGCCGGATCCCATGCGTGTCTTCACCTATGTCCAGTCTTTATACAATCATCTGCGACGCTTTGAATAAAATCATTGACACCTCTCCAGCCAGAAGGGTCAAGTACAGTGTGCTAGTGGGAAGAGTGACATTTTGCAAATGGAACGCAGTGTTATTTCTTGCTTTTTACTGTCCCTTTGCTTACATTCAACTGCATGGCTGGCTGACTGAAGTGTTGCTGAGCAGCGCCCAAAGTGTTGATCACATCAGCATGTCAGTAAGACAGAAATATGTTTGGAAAAAAAGACAAAAACATAGGGAAAGGTAAACGCTGTCATTTTGGTGCTAGTAGTAGGTTGGACTTTTAATATTACTGTGTTTAAAGATCCCAGGAACCTAATTTGCTGCTCGTATATCTGTTAGGCTGGGGACACAGTTTTATGCAGTGACAGGCAACTCTGCTATGAAGGTGTTCCCTCTTAAAATGCAGGTGAAACTCCAGAAGGTAGCACCTTCAATTCCACTTGTCCATTGAGCATAGCACAAAAGAAATGGCATATGGACAAGGAAATTTCCATTTCACAAATAATAACCTGAAGTACTCAACCACTAGGGCAATACTGCCTCTCCTCCAACCCTGCACCCCACTCCACCGTATATGCACACACACACATGCCTCAAACAGGCATTGTTCTGTTCTTTTAAAGCAGAAAGAGAACACGGGCTCTTACTGTGCAGACTGGGGGGACAGATAACTACCATGTTACATAACATTGTTCATCTGTAATGATTAAATCTGAAGTGATTTGCTTAGAGGCTTGCTAAAGCCTCTGCTGGCAGTACTGGATTAATTTCTTGATCACAAAGGATAGCAACAGGTGGGGCTGTTCTGTATATGACATTGTGTGTTTGCGCGATTGAAGATTACAGGAAAGGGGGGCAGCTAGCAAGGTACAAAATCGTTTTAACAGTTGCATAGAAGCAAGACTGTAGCATGCTTTCATCCAGACTCTGGGTGACAGCAACTCTCCAGTGTGGACAGGAATGAAGCCTTTATGATTTGCTGGGTCCTCATGCTGACACTGAGGCGGACAGGCAATATGCTAAAAAAAGTATGGAAGATGGGGTTTTGAAATGCTTTGGACTAGCTTCTGTTTTCAGTTAAATTAGCATTAAACCCACAGTACAGTGGGATTATTCCAGATTTACTGGACAAAAATGTCATGTGTCACCCTTTCTGGTTTTCTCTTGGATAAATCAACAGAGCTTTGTTTTCACATTGAAAGTTAAAAACAAAACCAATAAAAAAGCATACTTGGAAAAAAAAAAAAGCCTATTAAAATTATTTCTTTCCTAAGAACAGGCTCATAGAAAGTAAAAAAAAAAAAAAAAAAAAAAAAAAAGGCGCCACAAGCCCTCTGCTCACTCTAGAGAATGTTTTTTAACCTGCATTTGTGCTTTTTGTAGCTATTTATAAAGATTACTTTGGTTCTGTATTCATGACCATTTATAATAAAATATGTCAAATGCTCTTCAGATTTACTGCTTCTCCTTAAAGTGAAGTGACAAATAACAAAGTAAAATCAGTGAAAAGAACCCAGAGCTTTTCCTTAGAAGATTTTTGTTCTAGTCGTGATGCTGTGTGCTCTGAATTCAGTTTTAAAACCTATAGATGTTCAGTGGCATTTGGAATAGGATTTTAGTTCAGCCACCCTTTCTAGTGAAGTTTACTTAAGAAACCATGAATGAAGCAACCACTTTGTTAGCAGTCTCAGAAAAACAAATGAACGAACACCGAAAGTGTACAAAGGTGAAGTATAAGTTAACTGCTGAAGGTCTGGATCATGAAGTTCTGTTTGAAGTGTAGCTAGGCTGTTGCTATTGACACTATGGAAACAGTTTGAAAGACTTTTAAATATACATCTGAATATAAGTAGCCAAAAGATACTTGGTCAAACTAGCAGGATCTTTGATATTGCTAATCTCACAGCTTTAATGCAAGTGGACAGAGGTTGGGTGGATTGTTCATATTTGTCATATGACTGCCATTGTATTCAGTTTTTGACTTTGTCTTGGATGACCATAATTCTGAGTAGTAAATGCGTGCCTGTTGCTCTACCAAATGCTCTGTAAGGATAAACACACTGTACTTTTGTTTTGGAGAAGCGATTAGAGTAAGCATGATGAGAAATCTGTCCACAACCGGCACACACGATACACATATTTACATTCTCAGAGCAGAATACCTCTCATTGACTAGCAGAGCGAAGTTCCATCCTAACTACAAGAAGAGGGACAATATGGCTTTATATTCACATTCCTTCACAGTCCCAGGTCATGGATGTTATTCCTGTGTGATGTGAGTGCTAAAGACAGAGGTAAATGCTTGGCCAGTTTAGGCCTAGTAGCAAATAATTATGTAAAAGAAGTTGTAGACTGCAAGATTACTGCCAAGTCACCAGAGGGGGGTTTACGTCTTTTCTAATTTAGCTTGTTTTCATAGCTACCCAGAAGCTATTTGTACAGGTTTTCTAAAGTCTTCCCACTTCAGAGAGGTGAAGGTAAAGATAACTGGTACTTGCCAGCAAACTGATTGCAGAGGAATGGAAGACTGTAAGCTGATTTCAGCTTCTGGTGGTTTGCGTGTAAGTAGATGAGGGAGATGGTGCTATGACACAATTTTAGAAAAAAAAAAACTACAGCTTTGTGCATTAAGAGAATATGAATGACCTTGACTATTAGATTGTATGATTAAATTAAAGTATGTAATCTATGCCCCCTGCTGGTTTTTTTAGTATTTTTAATTTTAAAAAAAAGCAGAGTTTGTGTATATATGATAGAAAATGTGTTAGCATGAGTGAGAACAATATATTAAGTTGCCATAGTGTGTATTTTACACAGATGGACTGTTGCCAGCTTTTCCAATGTTTCTGCACTGTGTCTAAAATTCAGTACTGTCAAAGGTGGTTTACTGGCAACTTGATCCTACTTGTAAAGGCTAGATTAATTTGTTCTGTGCAAGATTTTCCAAATAATCTCAGCAGAGACATCACCTAGTTTTTAAAATTATGTTTGCATATAGCTTCCCACAGCAGGGAAGTCCTCCTCCTTGAAAGTACAGTAATTGGGTGGATGACTTTCATCGCTTCTCCCTTTGTGTGACATTTCCAATAAAGCGTTTAATCTAAACATATGCTCAAACCAGTGCAAACTCTTGGATACACGTCGTTAGGTATAAAATCAGCCTACATGGTTCAACATGTGTCACTAACTTAAACCTGGCCTGGCTTACACAGATAGTTTTAAAGTGTCCAGAACAAAAATTGGCATTGCTTTAGGTAAGGTGCGCCTAAAAGGCACTTTTGGTTATGCTAAAATAGCTCTATGTCTAGATAAAGCCTCAGTGGAGTTAGTAATGCGGAATCAGAAGAGTTTGGGCTGGAAGGGACCTTTAAAGACCATCTAGCCCAACAACCCCCACCAGGAGCAGGGACATCTTTAGCTGGATCAGGCTGCTCAGAGCCCCGTCTGCCTTGGCCTTGAATGTTCCCAGGACTGGGGCATCAACCACCTCTCCGGGCAGCCTGTGCCAGTGTCTCACCACCCTCACCCTAAATTTTCTTCCCACTATCTAGTCTAAACCTACCCTCTTTCAGTTTGCAACCCTTACCCCTTGTCCTATCACCACCCTCCCCGATCAAGAGTCCCTCCCCACCTTTCCTGCAGGCCCCCTTTAAGCACTGGGAGGCCGCTATAAGGTCTACCCCGGTGCCTTCTCCAGGCTGAACAACCCCAACCCTCTCAGCCTGTCCTCAGAGGGGAATATTCTGGGCACTAGTGGAACACCAGAATTCAGACCTCTTACGTTAGCCTGCTTTGCAATTTCAGCAACATTGAAAGCAAGCAGTTGATGCTGCAGCATCAGCTCAGCCTAGAGACTTTCCCCACTTCGATGCTGCCACAGCAGTTTGGGTGACAGTCTAATCCTCTGAAGACTGAGACTGTCTGTGTTATTTTGAAGGCATCTAATAAGGAACACGGCAACATATTTAATTTAGATCTAGTCTCGTGAATGCTGGTTATTTAGACTTGTCCACAGAAAACCTATTTTTCCACACTGAAGACTTGGGCCACTTTATAAATAACGAACCCGGGTTCTATATCCAGACACAAATTGCCAAGGTGAAGACCTGCTCCTTTGCAAAAATCCTTTGTAAAAGCGCCAGTACGGGCTGTGGGAGGTTAGCCGTATTTCGGCAGCGCCGAGGCCGGCAGTCGCTCACCAGCACTTCCCGCCGAGGAGGGGTCGCTTTCCCGCCCCTGTGCCCGCTGCCCGCTCGCAGGTCGCAGCGCGAAGTGTCTCCCAGCGCCGCGCTCGGCCCTGCCCGCGGGCCCGCCCCCGCCGCGCGTGCCGGCCTGTGGCCGTTGGCGGGAAGCGTGGCTGCGGGGACAGCGGTTGGCTGCGAGCAGGTGGGGCCGGGGGCGGAGGAGGGAGCTGGGGGGGCGGGGGGAGGTGAGGGGGCAGGGGGCGGGAGCTGGGCGGGCTGTTGGAGGCGTTGTGCTGCCCGTGAGGGACCTGGGCCGGCGCGGCGCGCGGCGGAGCCCCGTCTGCCGCGGGGTCGTTTTCTCCCTTATAAACCGCTAGAGGTTCTCAGGAATTAACAAGCCTATTCGTTTTCATTCTTTTCCAACCTGTCCTCACTGCTAAGTTGGTTTTACCTGTGTTATTTGAAGAATAGCGCACTGTTGTCAGCCTCGGAAGTCTACAATGATTTAACCCCTGAAAACCATCTAAGGTAAAAATAAAAATTTCTTATGTCATATAGTTCATATTGAAGGATCAGTTGTAAGTTTCGTATTAACGGATTAAAAGGAAATAACCTTTTTATGGTAAGTTAACCATGAGGAACAGATTCAGGGTGGGTAACTACAAATTAAATACTTTATGATGGTGTTGCTCACAAGTTGGGTCAGGACAGCACCAGATACTGGGTTTTCAGAATGAAACTGCATGGAGTCCCATGGGTCTCACAACAATGTCTTGGAGGACCGTCATTCAGCGATTCCTCACCTTTCAAAGTGTCATGGATTAGGGTTGGGCTGGCCACAAACGAATGGCAGATGCTCTTTATTACGTGACTGAGCACATTTTCAGAAACCTAACACATTAATTGTTCTCAACCACCATTCAGCTATCTCAGCATTTCAGTTTATTAGAAACCATTTTGTCATCGCTCTTTAATTTGGTCAGATTTCTAAAAGCCTTGGAATGTTACTGAGAGTACAGATAATAAAATGTTGTGGAACATGACTAATATGCAGCCTGATAACTTATTCTGTGACTTGCACTGGTCAAAGTAAACAAAGTTCAAACTAGTTTTTGAGTTCAGATCTACCTAAGTCATTGGAAAACTTTCAGTTGTTATGGAAATGGCTCCAGTTCCTGCTCCAGCTGTTCATGTGACAAAAATTACTGCTTTCAACTAGCTCTTTTTAGCATGTTATGTTAAGAAGCTGTTAAAAAGTACTCATTAGAGGGGAAAAACAAAAAAAGTACATCTAGTCCAAAGGGGGCCAGAATGTAGAAATCAAGGGCCAGCCCACAGGAGCATTGCTCTCTTGTACAAATAGTTGCAGGCTTCATGTGTGCAGTACCATATAAATGGATTTACAGGTCTGCCCCAGTAGTGGTCTATGTAACTGATACTAATCAGTGTTCAGCCTAGTCATAGTTTTGCTTTGCCTCATGAATTGGGAGCATGCTGAGTGTCTGTGATCACAGCTTTCCATCCTCCTGCGTCAGTTAGCATGAATCATTCACTTTCCTTGCTTGCCTTGCGCCCCATTCTTTGCTGCTTCTGGAGTCTCTAGGTCCTTCTCTGAGGCTAATGGCATCAGTAATGTCAACCCTGTTTTCTGAAGCTTGTATTTTTCTTTGTCTAACTCTGAAATAGCTGCATTTTTCTTTAAGACGGTGTTTCTTCATCTGCAACCCCTTTTTTGCTCCTCTGGAGTACATGCAGATTTCTTTTTGCACAGCAGCTGGCATGACAGGCACTGTAGTTACCAGTTTTAATGATCACTGACAGAATTTAGGTACCGTTTGAAATTAAAGATCATCATTAACAGCTTTCTAGCTTTCACCATGCTGTATTTGCAGCAATTGCAGTTGCTTCCCACTTTTCTGTCTTGGATCAGCTGAAGATCTTTTGACCAATGCTACTTGCTGCTTTATCACGTTGATAGCTCTTTGAAGCTTGTTGGGAACTCTGAGCAACCCTGCTCTGATCTAAACTGGTAGGAGGGGGCACAACTGTACCATCTGGCGTGCTACTCTTTTTGTCTCCCTCGTTTCTTCTGCCTGGCTCCTAATCTCTTTTGTCCCAGGAAAGCTTATAGTTGCCACAAAGGTGGAGCATACTGCCAAGGATATTTTATGGCTGACATTTTGGATAGCTAGGTGTACTTAACACACCTTTCATTTGCTTTCGCTATCTTTACGCATTTCTGCAATAAATCGATCAAAAATTACTGCCCGAAGCTGTGGGAACTATCTCAATTAATGTACAAAGAATACGTTTTTGTTTCCAGGCAGATCTTATCCGGGAACGGCTGGAAGGAAGCGCCGTGGCTGCGCGGGCGTGCTGCCTGCCGCCGGTGCCGCGGCAGGAGGCTGCCGGAGGCGGCGCTGCCCTTCCCGCCGCAGCCGGTCTGCGTTCCCGTGGCAGCCGGTCTGTTGGCCTTCCGCGCTGTTCTGGGCCCCTTCCGGAACACTTCGTCACACATTTAGAAAGAAGTGATGTGCTGCTGCTGTGGAGATTGAAGCTGGGACATGGCTGGGAGCAATGCCCCTCCCTGAAGGGGAACGGAGGACGTGGCCATTAGCCAGAGTTAGGCCTTGGGAGCAGCATCAGCGAGAAGTGTGTGAGGGAGAAGCGGGATGGTTTTAAGGGTACCTGTGCTGGAGTGTGGACAGAGCTGTGTGTTGCTGAGGACCAGCTGTGTGCATTTGGGGTGAGGATTTGTCTCAGAAGACTGCATGAGCGTAGTGTGAGAATAGGAAAATTGACAACCAAACTGCTGTGACTTTGCACATATTTTGGGCATTGGTTTCACCCTACATTAAACCATTATCCCGAGTGTGCTTTGTTCTTTGTTCTGCTTCAGTCCTTCCTAGGCTTTTCCATTTCCTCATTTACCTGCTGTATTTCCTCCTTCAGCTTTTCAGGTGCTGTTTTCTCTCTCTTTTTTATTTTTCTAATGACCATTATATTTCTTTTTTACAACCTAGAGTTCATCCACCTCTCCAGCCATATTTTTAAAAGGTGTTTACTTCTCCAACCTATGGGAGAATATTTATATTTCATATTTGTTCACTTCTCATTTTTCTGTGACTGTCCATTTAGTAATTCCATCCTTCCTCACAGGTCTCCTTTTCTTTCTCATCTCCCTCCTATTGCAGACAGCCCATCTTTTCCTCTCAGTTCCACTTTCAAGCCTCTTACCCTCTCTCCTCCTAGCTTCCATTCCCAAATTCTTCTGTTTCTTCCTTCTCCCACTTCAAACTCTCTCCCTTGCACCTTAGCAAATTCTTGGGAAGCCTTGAACGAGAAGTCTTTTCATACCTGTGTCATTTTGCAGGTAAAAGGGGCAAGAATTTTTCTCACCCTTATGGACCTGTCTTCTCCCCTTCTTGCTTCTGCAGCCAAATACAATACTATTCCCATTTTTAGGTTTCACATTCCAAGAACTGACCCGCATTATATCCAGAAACTTTCCAAAAAACAATGGCCAGACTGTTGCAAGCTGTAGAGACGTCGGAACATCTGTTGGGCTTTACGTTGGGACGTCTCTTGGGCTCTACGTCTGGTTTTAGCTCATTTGCGGCTATACGTCGGGACGTCTTCTGAAGTCTACGACGGGACGTGTGTTAGGCGCTACGTCAGAATGTACATTGGTGCCTACATCTGGCTTGAGGTTAATTTCGGCTCTACGTCGGGACAGCTGTTGGGCTCTATCTCGGGACGTCTTTTGGGCTCTACAGCTGGCTGTAGCTCACTTTCGGCTCTACGTCGGAACGTCTGTTGGGCTCTGCGTCGGGAGGTCTGTTGAGCTCTACGTTGGGACGTCTCTTGGGCTCTACGTCTGGCTTTAGCTCATTTGCGGCTATACGTCCGGACGTCTTCTGAGCTCTACGTTGGGACGTGTGTTGGTCTCTACGTCGGAACGTACGTTGGTTTCTACGTCTGGCTTGAGGTTAATTTCGGCTCTACGTCGGAACGTCTCTCGGGCTATACGTCAGGACGTGTGTTGGGCTCTACGTCTGGCTGTAGCTCACTTTCTGCTCTGCATCGAAACATCTGTTGGTCTCTACGTCGGGACGTCTGTTGGTTTCTACTTCGATATGTCTGGCTCGAGCTCGCTTTCGGCTCTACGTCGTGACGTCTGTTGGGCTCTACGTCGGGACATCTGTTGGGCTCTACATCGGGACGTCTGTTCGGCTCTAAGTCAGGACGTATTTAGAGATCTAAGTTGGGACGTCTCTTGGGCTGTACGTCTGGCTTGAGCTCGCTTTCAGCTCTACGTCGTGACGTCTGTTGGGCTCTACGTCAGGACGTCTGTTGGGCTCTACGTCGGGACGTCTGTTGGGCTCTACGTCGGGACGTCTGTTGGGCTCTATGTCAGGATTCAGCTTACTTTCAGCTCTACGTCGGGACGTGTGTTGGGCTCTACGTCGGGACGTGTGTTGGGCTCTACGTCGGGATGGGTGTTGGGCTCTACGTCGGGAAGTCGCTTGGGTTCTACGTCGGGTCGTCTTTTGGGCTCTAAGTCTGGATTTTGCTCACTTTCTGCTCTTCGTCGAAACATCTCTTGGGCTCTACGTCGGGACGTCTGTTGGTCTCTACTTCAATATGTCTGGCTTGAGCTCGCTTTCGGCTCTACGTCAGGACGTCTCTTGGGCTCTACGTCTGGCTTGAGCTTACTTTCTGCTCTACGTTGGGATGTCTGTTGGTCTCAACATCGGGACGTCTGTTGTGCTCTACATCCGGATATAGCTTGCTTTCAGCTCTACGTCAGGACGTGTGTTGGGCTCTACATCGGAACATCTGTTGGGCTCTACGTCGGGACGTCTCTTGGGCTCTACATCGGGACGTCTGTTGGGCTCTATGTTGAGATGTCTGTTGCGCTCTATATCTGGATTTAGCTTGCTTTCAGCTCTACGTCGGAACGTTTGTTGGACTCTACGTTGGGATGTCTTTTGGGCTCTGCGTCGGGACATCTGTCTTGAGCTCGCTTTCGGCTCTCCGTCGAGACGTCTGTTTGGCCTTACGTCAGGACGTGTGTTCGGCTCCACGTCGGCATGTATGTTGGGCTCTACGTAGGGACGTGTGTTGGGCTCTACGTCTGTAGTTAGCTAACTTTCAGCTCTACATCGGAACATCTGTTGGTCTCTACGTCGGGACGTCTGTTGGTCTCTACGTCGGCATGTCTGTTGGGCTCTAAGTCAGGACGTCTTTAGAGCTCTAAGTCGGGACGTCTCTTGGGCTGTACGTAGTAACGTGTCTTGGGTTCTACTTTAAGAAGTCTGGCTTGAGCTCGCTTTCGGCTCTACGTTGAGACGTCTGTTGGGCTCTACGTTGGGACGTCTGTTGGGCTCTACGTCGGGACATACGTTGGTTTCTACGTCTGGCTTGAGGTTAATTTCGGCTCTACGTCGGGATGTGTGTTGGGCTCTACGTCTGGCTGTAGCTCATTTTCGTCTGTACGTTGGAACGTCTCTTGGGCTCTACAACGGGACGTGCGTTGGGCTCTACGTTGGGATGTGTGTTGGGCTCTACGTCGGGACGTCGCTTGGGCTCTACATCTGGCTGTAGCTCACTTTCAGCTCTACGTCGGAACGTTTGTTGGGCTCTGCGTCGGGACGTCTGTTGAGCTCTACGTCCGGACGTCTCTTGGGCTCTTCGTCTGGCTTTAGCTCATTTGCGGCTATACGTCGGGACGTCTTCTGAGCTCTACAACGGGACGTGTGTTCGGCTCTACGTCGGGACATGTGTTGGGCTCTACGTCAGGATGTCTGTTGGGCTCTACATCAGGATTTAGCTTACTTTCAGCTCTACGTCGGAACGTCTGTTGGGCTCTACGTTGGGACGTTTGCTGGGCTTTATGTCGGGACATCTGTTGATCTGTACGTCGGGATGTGTGTTGGGCTCTACGTCAGTAGTTAGCTAACTTTCAGCTCTACATCGGAACATCTGTTGCGCTCTACGTCGGGACGTCTCCTGGGCTCTACATCGGGACGTGTGTTGGGCTCTACTTCGGGACGTCTGTTGGGCTCTACGTCGGGACGTCTGTTGGGCTCTACATCGAGATGTCTATTGCTCTCTACATCTGGATTTAGCTTGCTTTCAGCTCTACGTCGGAACGACTGTTGGGCTTTACGTCGTGACGTCTGTTGGGCTCTACATCAGGATTTAGCTTACTTTCAGCTGTACGTCGTAACGTTTGTTGGGCTCTACTTCGAAACGTCTGTTGGGATCTACGTCGGGACGTGTGTTCGGCTCTATGTCCGGACGAGTGTTGGGCTCTACGTCGGGATGTATGTTGGGCTCCACATCAGGATTTAGCTTACTTTCAGCTCTACGTCGTAACGTCTGTTGGGCTCTACGTTGGGACGTCTCTTGAGCTCTACATCGGGATTTCTCGCTTGAGCTCGATTTTGGCTCTACGTCGAGACGTCTGTTGGGCTCTATGTTGGGACATCTGTTCATCTCTACGTCGGGACGTGTGTTGGCCTCTACGTCTGTAGTTAGCTAACTTTCAGCTCTACCTCGGAACGTCTGTTGGGCTCTACGTCGGGACGTCTGTTGGGCTCTACGTCGGGATGTTTGTTGGGCTCTACATCAGGATTTAGCTTACTTTCAGCTCTACGTCGGAACGTCTGTTGGGCTCGACGTCGGAACGTCTTTTGGGCTCTACGTCGGGACGTGAGTTGGGCTCTACATCGGGACGTCTGTTGAGCTCTATGTCGGGATTTCTGGCTTGATCTCGCTTTTGGCTCTACGTCGGGAAGTCTGTTGGGCTCTTTGTCGGGACGTCTCTTGGGCTCTACATCGGAACATCTGTTGTGCTGTACGTCGGGACTTCTGTTGGGCTCTACTCCGCGATGCCTGCTGGGCTCTAATTTTGTTGTTAACTAACTTTCATCTCTAAGTCTGAACATCTGTTGGGCACTACGTCCGGACATCTGTTGAATTCTATGTCGGGATGTCTGGCTTGATCTCGCTTTTGGCTCTACGTCGCGAAGTCTGTTGGGCCCTATGTCGGGACGTCTCTTGGGCTCCACATCGGAACATCTGTTCGGCTGTACGTCGGGACTTCTGTTGGGCTCTAAGTCCGGATGCCTCTTGGGCTCTACATCAGGATTTAGCTAACTTTTAGATCTACGTCGGAGCTTCTGTTGAGCTCTACGTCGGGACGTGAATTGGGCTCCACGTCTGTAGTTGGTTAACATTCTGCTCTACGTCGAAACATCTGTTGGGATTTTGCTCGGGACTTGTGTTGAGCTCTACGTCGGGACGTCTGTTGGGCTCTAATTTTGTTGTTAGCTATCTTTCATCTCTACGTCTGAACATCTGTTGGGCACTACAACCGGACGTCTGTTGAGCTCTATGATGGGACGTCTGGCTTGAGCTCGCTTTCAGCTCTACTTCGGGATGTCTGTTGGGCTTTAACTCGGGACATCTGTTGATCTCTAGGTCGGGACGTCTGTTGGGCTCTGCGTCGGAACGTCTTTTGGGCTCTACGTCGGGACGTGAGTTGGGCTCTACATCGGGACGTCTGTTGAGCTCTATGTCGGGATTTCTGGCTTGATCTCGCTTTTGGCTCTACGTCGGGAAGTCTGTTGGGCTCTTTGTCGGGATGTCTCTTGGTCTCTACATCGGAACATCTGTTGTGCTGTACGTCGGGACTTCTGTTGGGCTCAACTCCGCGATGCCTGCTGGGCTCTAATTTTGTTGTTAACTAACTTTCATCTCTACGTCTGAACATCTGTTGGGCACTACGTCCGGACGTCTGTTGAATTCTATGTCGGGACGTCTGGCTTGAGCTCGCTTTCGGCTCTACTTCGGGAGGTCTGTTAGGCTTTAACTCGGGACATTTGTTGTGCTCTACGTCGGGACGTCTTATAGGCTCTACGTCGGGCTGTCTGCCTTGAGCTCGCTTTTCGCTCTACGTCTGGACATCTTTTGGGCTTTATGTCGGGACATCTGTCGATCTCTACGTCGGACGTGTGTTGGGCTCTACGGCTGCAGTTGGCTAATTTTCAGCTCTACGTCGAAACATCTGTTGGTATTTACCTCGGGACTTTTTAGGGCTCTACGTCGGGACGTCTGTTGGGTCTAATTTTGTTGTTAGCTTTCTTTCCACTCTACATCTGAACATCTGTTGGGCACTACATCCGGACGTCTGTTGAGCTCTATGTCGGGACGTCTGGCTTGAGCGCGCTTTCGGCTCTACTTCGGGACGTCTGTTGGTCTTTAACTCGGGACGTGTGTTGGGCTCTACGTCGGGATGTCTATTGGGCTCTACATCTGGATTTAGCTTACTTTCAGCTCTACGTCGGAACGTCTGTTGGGCTCTACGTTGGGATGTCTGTTGAGCTCTACGTGGGATTTCTGGCTTGATATCGCTTTTGGCTCTATGTCGGGAAGTCTGTTGAGCTCTTTGTCGGGACGTATCTTGGGCTCTACATCGGAACATCTGTTGTGATGTACGTCGGGACTTCTTTTGGGCTCTACTCCTCGATTCCTGTTGGGCTCTAGTTTTGTTGTTAACTAACTTTCATCTCTACATCTGAACATCTGTTGGGCACTTCATCCGGACGTCTGTTGAGCTCTATGTCGAGACGTCTGGCTTGAGCTCGCTTTCGGCTCTACTTCGGGACGTCTGTTGGTCTTTAAGTCGGGACGTCTTATTGGCTCTACGTCGGGACGTCTGTTGGGCTCTACGTGGGATTTCTGGCTTGATGTCGCTTTTGGCTCGACGTCGGGAAGTCTGTTGGGCTCTACGTCCGGATGCCTCTTGGGCTCTACATCAGGATTTAGCTAACATTTAGATCTACGTCGGAACTTCTGTTGAGCTCTACTTCGGGACGTCTGTTGGGCTCTAATTTTGTTGTTAGCTTTCTTTCAACTCTACATCTGAACATCTGTTGGGCACTACATCCGTACGTCTGTTGAGGTCTATGTCGGGACGTCTGGCTTGTGCTCGCTTTCGGCTCTACTTCGGGAGGTCTGTTAGTCTTTAACTCGGGACATCTGTTGTGCTCTACGTCGGGACGTCTTATGGGGTCTACGTCGGGCTGTCTGGCTTGAGCTCGCTTTTCGCTCTACTTCTGGACATCTTTTGGGCTTTATGTCGGGACATCTGTCGATCTCTACGTCGGACGTGTGTTGGGCTCTACGGCTGCAGTTGGCTAATTTTCAGCTCTACGTCGAAACATCTGTTATTTACCTCGGGACTTCTTTAGGTCTCTACATCGGGACGTCTGTTGGGTCTAATTTTGTTGTTAGCTTTCTTTCATCTCTACATCTGAACATCTGTTCGGCACTACATCCGGACGTCTGTTGAGCTCTATGTCGGGACGTCTGGCTTGATCTCTCTTTCGGCTCTACTTCGGGACGTCTGTTGGTCTTTAACTCGGGACATGTGTTGTGCTCTACGTCGGAACGTCTTTTGGGCTCTACGTTGGGATGTCTTTTGAGCTCTACGTGGGATTTCTGGCTTGAGCTCGCTTTCCGCTGTACTTCGGGACGTCTGTTGGGCTTGAACTCGGGACATCTGTTGATATCTACATCGGAACATCTGTTGTGCTGTACGTCGGGACTTCTGTTGGGCTCAACTCCGCGATGCCTGTTGGGCTCCAGTTTTGTTGTTAACTAACTTTCATCTCTACATCTGAACATCTGTTGGGCACTTCATTCGGACGTATGTTGAATTCTATGTCGAGACGTCTGGCTTGAGCTCGCTTTCGGCTCTACTTCGGGACGTCTGTTAGGCTCTATGTCGGGATGTCTATTGGGCTCTACATCAGGATTTAGCTTACTTTCAGCTCTACGTCGGAACGTCTGTTGGGCTCTACGTTGGGATGTCTGTTGAGCTCTACGTGGGATTTCTGGCTTGATGTCGCTTTTGGCTCTACGTCGGGAAGTCTGTTGGGCTCTATGTCGGGACGTCTCTTGGGCTCCACATCGGAACATCTGTTCGGCTGTACGTCGGGACGTCTGTTGGGCTCTACGTCCGGATGCCTCTTGGGCTCTACATCAGGATTTAGCTAACTTTTAGATCTACGTCGGAACTTCTGTTGAGCTCTACTTCGGGACGTGAATTGGGCTCCACGTCTGTAGTTGGTTAACATTCTGCTCTACGTCGAAACATCTGTTGGGAATTATCTCGTTTCTTGTGTTGAGCTCTACTTCGGGACGTCTCTTGGGCTCTAATTTTGTTGTTAGCTATATTTCAACTCTACATCTGAACATCTGTTGGGCACTACATCCGTACGTCTGTTGAGCTCTATGTCGGAACGTCTGGCTTGAGCTCGCTTTCGGCTCTACTTCGGGACGTCTGTTGGGCTTGAACTCGGGACATCTGTTGATCTCTACGTCATGACGTCTGTTGGGCTCTTTGTCGGGACGTCTGTTGGGCTCTACGTCGGGATTTCTGGCTTGATCTCGCTTTTGGCTCTACGTCTGGACATCTGTTGGGCTTTATGTCGGGACATCTGTCGATCTCTACGTCGGACGTGTGTTGGGCTCTACGGCTGCAGTTGGCTAATTTTCAGCTCTACGTCGAAACATCTGTTGGGATTTACCTCGGGACTTGTTTAGGGCTCTACGTCGGGACGTCTGTTGGGGTCTAATTTTGTTGTTAGCTTTCTTTCAACTCTACATCTGAACATCTGTTGGGCACTACATCCGTACGTCTGTTGAGCTCTATGTCGGGACGTCTGGCTTGAGCTCGCTTTCGGCTCTACTTCGGAACGTCTGTTCGGCTCTACGTTGGGATGTCTGTTGAGCTCTACGTGGGATTTCTGGCTTGATGTCGCTTTTGGCTCTATGTCGGGAAGTCTGTTGAGCTCTTTGTCGGGACGTCTCTTGGGCTCTAAATCGGAACATCTGTTGTGCTGTACGTCGGGACTTCTGTTGGTCTCTACTCCGCGATGCCTGCTGGGCTCTAATTTTGTTGTTAACTAACTTTCAACTCTACGTGTGAATATCTGTTGGGCACTACGTCAGGACGTCTGTTGAATTCTATGTCGGGACGTCTGGCTTGACTTCGCTTTCGGTTCTACTTCGGGAGGTCTGTTAGTCTTTAACTCGGGACATCTGTTGTGCTCTACGTCGGGACCTCTGTTGCGCTCTATGTCGGGATTTATGGCTTGAGCTCGCTTTTGGCTCTACATCGGGAAGTCTGTGGGGCTCTTTGTCGGGATGTCTCTTGGGTTCTACATCGCAACATCTGTTGTGCTGTACGTCGGGACTTCTGTTGGGCTCTACTTCGCGATGCCTGCTGGGCTCTAATTTTGTTGTTAACTAACTTTCATCTCTACGTCTGAACATCTGTTGGGCACTACGTCCGGACGTCTGTTGAACTCTATGTCGGGACATCTGGCTTGAGCTCACTTTCGGCTCTACTTCGGGAGGTCTGTTAGGCTTTAACTCGGGACATGTTGATACTGGTGCTCAGTGTACCCTAATGCCATCGGGACATGTGGGGGCAGAACCTGTTTCCATTGCCGGGGTAACGGGGGGATCGCAGCAATTGGCTCTGTTGGAAGCCGAGGTGAGCCTTACTGGGAAGGAGTGGCAGAAACATCCGATTGTGACTGGCCCAGAGGCCCCGTGCATTCTGGGCATAGACTTCCTCCGGAACGGCTATTACAAGGACCCAAAAGGTCTCAGGTGGGCATTTGGGATAGCTGCTGTGGAGGCAGAGAGCATTAGGCAATTGAACACCTTGCCCGGACTATCAGAAAACCCATCTGCAGTAGGACTCTTGAAGGTGGAAGAGCAACAAGTGCCAATTGCCACCTCGACAGTGCACCGCCGGCAGTATCGGACGAATCGAGATGCCGTGATCCCCATCCACAAAATGATCCGCGAGCTGGAGAGTCAAGGGGTGGTCAGCAAGACCCACTCACCCTTCAACAGCCCCATTTGGCCTGTGCGCAAGTCTGACGGAGAATGGAGATTGACTGTGGACTATCGTGGCTTGAATGAAGTGACTCCACCGTTGAGCGCTGCCGTGCCGGACATGCTGGAACTCCAGTACGAGCTGGAGTCCAAGGCAGCAAAGTGGTATGCCACTATTGACATTGCCAATGCTTTTTTCTCCATTCCTCTGGCAGCAGAATGTAGGCCTCAGTTTGCCTTCACCTGGAGGGGCGTACAGTACACCTGGAACCGACTGCCCCAGGGGTGGAAGCACAGTCCCACCATCTGCCATGGACTGATCCAGGCTGCACTGGAAAAGGGTGAAGCTCCGGAACATCTGCAGTACATCGATGACATCATTGTGGGGGGGAACACAGCAAAGGAAGTATTTGGGAAAGGAGAGAAGATCATCCAGATTCTCCTGGAAGCTGGTTTTGCCATCAAGAAGAGCAAAGTCAAGGGACCTGCCCGAGAGATCCAGTTCCTGGGGGTAAAGTGGCAAGACGGACGGCGTCAGATCCCCACCGAGGTCATCAATAAGATCGCTGCGATGTCTCCACCAACCAGCAAGAAGGAAACACAGGCTTTCCTAGGCGCCATAGGTTTTTGGAGAATGCACATTCCTGAGTACAGCCAGATTGTGAGCCCTCTGTACCTGGTTACCCGCAAGAAGAACGATTTCCACTGGGGCCCTGAACAGCAACAAGCTTTTGCCCAAATCAAGCGGGAGATCGCTCATGCGCTAGCCCTTGGCCCAGTCAGGACGGGACCAGAGGTGAGGAACGTGCTCTACTCTGCGGCCGGGAACAATGGTTTGTCCTGGAGCCTTTGGCAGAAGGTGCCTGGAGAGAGACTCGTGGCCGACCACTGGGATTCTGGAGTCGAAGTTATAGAGGGTCTGAGGCCAACTACACTCCCACAGAGAAGGAAATCCTAGCAGCCTATGAAGGAGTCCAAGCTGCCTCGGAAGTGATTGGCACCGAAGCACAACTCCTCCTGGCACCCCGACTACCGGTGCTGGGGTGGATGTTTAAAGGAAAGGTTCCCTCCACCCACCACGCCACTGACGCCACATGGAGCAAATGGATTGCCCTCATCACACAACGCGCCCGTATTGGAAACCCAAATCGCCCTGGGATTTTGGAGATCATTACGAACTGGCCGGAAGGTGAAGACTTTGGCCTCACTGACGAAGAGGAGCAGGAACAAGTGACGCGGGCTGAAGAAGCTCCACCGTACAACCAACTACCAGCAGAGGAAACACGATATGCTCTTTTCACTGACGGTTCCTGTCGCATCGTAGGGATGAACCGGAAGTGGAAAGCAGCCGTATGGAGCCCCACACGACAGGTCGCACAAGCTACTGAAGGAGAAGGTGGATCAAGTCAACTTGCTGAACTCAAAGCCGTTCAACTAGCCCTGGACATTGCTGAAAGAGAGAAGTGGCCAAAGCTCTACCTTTATACTGATTCGTGGATGGTAGCCAATGCTCTGTGGGGCTGGCTGGAAAGGTGGAAAAAGGCCAACTGGCAGCGTAGGGGAAAACCAATTTGGGCTGCTGATGAGTGGAAAGATATTGCCACTCGGGTAAAGAAGCTACCTGTGAGGGTCCGTCATGTAGATGCTCATGTCCCCAGGAGTCGGGCTAATGAAGAACATCGTAACAATGAACAGGTAGATCAGGCTGCAAAAATAGAGGTGTCCCAGATAGACTTGGATTGGCAACATAAAGGAGAGTTGTTCTTAGCTCGATGGGCCCATGATGCCTCAGGCCATCAAGGCAGAGAGGCCGCTTATAAATGGGCACGGGACCGAGGGGTGGATCTAACCATGAACAGTATCTCCCAGGTTATCCAAGACTGTGAGACCTGTGCTGCGATCAAGCAGGCCAAGCGGGTGAAGCCTCTGTGGTACGGCGGACGATGGTCGAAGTACAGGTATGGGGAAGCCTGGCAAATTGACTACATCACTCTTCCCCAAACCCGTCAAGGCAAGCGCTACGTGCTGACCATGGTGGAAGCAACCACTGGGTGGCTGGAGACCTACCCTGTGCCTCATGCTACCGCCCGGAACACCATCTTGGGCCTGGAAAAGCAAGTTCTTTGGAGACATGGCACCCCTGAGAGAATCGAGTCAGACAACGGGACACATTTCAAGAATAGCCTCATAAGCACTTGGGCCAGAGAACATGGAATCGAATGGATATATCATATCCCTTATCATGCACCAGCTGCCGGGAAAGTTGAACGGTGCAATGGGCTACTTAAGACTACCCTAAAAGCACTTGGAGGAGGGACTTTCAAAAATTGGGAACTGAACTTAGCAAAGGCCACCTGGATGGTCAATACCCGAGGGTCCATCAATCGAGCTGGTCCTGCCCAGTCTGGACCCTTGCACACAGTGGACGGAGATAAAGTCCCTGTGGTACACACGAGAGGTATGTTAGGAAAGACTGTTTGGATTAATCCCACATCAGGCAAAGGCACACCCCTCCGTGGGGTTGTTTTTGCTCAGGGACCTGGTTACACTTGGTGGGTAATGCAGAAAAATGGGGAAACCCGTTGTGTACCACAAGGAGACCTAATTTTAAGTGAGAACTCTGTGTAAGGTTTCATTGTGTATATATGTATATATGTATCTGTAAGGGGGCATTGGGTTGGGTACGGTGTAGATGGTAATAGAATAAGGGGTGGATTATGTCCTGGGTTACAGTGTAAAATGTGCCAAAAGAAAAAAAATATATTCTATTACCATCTTCAGGAGCTGTTGAGACCAGGTGGGGCGGTGCTCCCTGCCTCCCCCCCTCTGGACTATCTCCTGTTACTGGGCACAACAATGCCTTATCGCCTGACCCATCGGTAACTCGCTCCTGGGCTATCTCCTGTTCATGGCCCATCAAGGAACTGCCTCACGACTCCCCATCCCATTGTGAGATGCTCCGCCCGGGGAGGGGGGGGGGAGGAGCCAAGCAGTCCATGCCAAATAAAAACGGAGATTTTGAACACCCTAGCAGCCTTTCTTCCACTGGATTCCCAGAGGAGCTTTTCCCCCCACTGGAGTTCCAGAGGACGAGAGCTACCTGCCGACCACTGGCCCTTCGGAGGAAGACCAGACTCTTTTACCTGATTGCTGCTTCCACAGAACTACACCCATCGCTTCAGGAGGACTGCAGCCAGCATCTTATCGGACTGCTACTGCCACCCTAACAGGGTGTCAGGTTGTATTCCTGACTCTGTCAGTATAAACCAGTGGGTTGTTTGTTTTTTTCCCTGCCTTGTGTTTTATATATATATATATAAGTAAAGAACTGTTATTCCTATTCCCCATATCTTTGCCTGAAGGCCCGTTAATTTCAAAATTATAATAGTTTGGAGGGAAGGGGGTTGCACTCTCCATTTCAAGGGAGGCTCCTGCCTTCCTCCACAGACACTTGTCTTTTTCAAACCAAGACAGATTTTGGCGCCCAACGTGGGGCTCGAGGGCATCGAGAGATAAAGGAATAACGGTTTTTGTGCATTGGATATAGATTCCTTGTTAAGTGGCATCATGTGGGCTAGCTTATCCCGGTTCTTGTGGCATGTGGTGGTGGCTGTATTTCTCCCATTTGCAGGCCCTTATCTAAACATGGGTCCTATAACTAAGGCTACCGTGACTGTTATCCAGTTTGTTTTATGGATTAATAAGGTGAGGAATTCATGGCTTATTAACTTCCTCTGGAAGGCGGGCACATGGATTCGGAGCTATCAAACACTAAATGTATGCTTTTGGGGTTACTTTACTAATGGTACCTACTGTGAGGAAATGACACCGGGAGAAACTTTCTCCCAACCCCTAACCCAGCTCTTTGGGTCTACTCCACCAGTTTTCGAAGGATTCAGAGCTTTCCTAAGTGCTAATGATATCATACAGTGGCTAGTGTTGCTGATAATCCTGTTTTATTCAGTATTCAGAGATCAGGGGAGATTGGCTTGGATAACTACCCTGACTAGGAATGCTGCTCCAGAATCTGACCCTGCCTCACAGCTCACATCAGAAATGAACCACTCGGATTGGGTGAAGGAGATACGTGAGATGGGCCAGATGCTGAAGGAGTGCATTCTCTCAGCTGCTGGGAATCCCTCCTCCTGCCTTGAAGAGGGAGAGTCTAATGGTGCAGCAGTAGAACCCACAGACGTTACAACCGTCCAGGTTCCAGCTGAAACGCAAGGGCAGTCAGAGCCAGCAGCAGTCGCCCCTGTGGAAACGAGGAAATCTAAGATGAAATCAGACCACTCAGTTAAGAAAGGAGGGCCCTCAGAACCTGCAGGCGAGCCAGTGGTTGAGATACTCACCGAGTCCCTGACGTATGACAGTCTCCGTAATCTGCACAAAGACATCGTACGGCGGGGGCGTGAGGCTTTTACAACCTGGTTACTTCGGGTCTGGGATCTTATGGGTACGGGTGTGCAACTGGATGGCAGTGAGGCAAGGAATTTGGGACCCTTGACTCAGGACTCAGGTGTCAATCTGGTATTTGTAAGGGAGCCGGGGACCCTTTCCCTCTGGGAGCGGCTTTTAATGAGTGTGAGAGAGAGGTTTGTCCACAGAGAGAGAATGCTGGAGCACCATCATAGAATGCGCTGGAAGACCCTTGAGGAAGGGATCCAGCAGCTGAGAGAAGTGGCAGTATTGGAGGTACTCTTTGGGAGGGATGGACAGCATGGTAACGACCCTGACAAAGTCAGGTGCACAGGGCAAATGTTGTGGAATCTGGCAAATCTAGGGCCATCCGAATACTCCACCTTCATTGCAATGATTAATGCAGATAACGACCGAGAGACAGTGGGTTCTGTCACGAGCAAGCTTAGAAATTTCGAAAGCATGATCAATGGCCCAATGCAGGCTAACTTTTCTGCTGTGATTAAGAGCCTACAAGAGGAGATGAGGGAAATAAAGGAGGAGGTGAGGAGGAGCAGTTCCCATTTGGCACCGGTACAAGTCACAGGCCCCAAAGTCGGAGCCCAACGTCCCCCAGCTAGAGGGAGAGGGTACACCCCACGAGCTGAGCTATGGTACTTCCTGCGCGACCATGGGGAAGACATGGGAAGGTGGGATGGGAAACCCACTTCTGTCCTGGCAGCACGGGTGCGTCAACTCAAGGAGGGGAAACACTAACCGGGGGAGTAACACTAAAGTGAAGGTAGCCTCAACCTCCCAGGACCGAGCTGCCAGATATTACAGAAGGGAGGATGATCTGACAGATCCCCTTGAAGGAACCTCTAGTATGTATGTCCAGGAAGGGAATGGTAACCAGTGCTAGAGGGGCCCTGCCTCTAGCCAGGGAGAGGCACGGGAAAACCGGATATTTTGGACGGTGTGGATCCGATGGCCTGGCACGTCAGAGCCACAAAAATACAAAGCGTTAGTTGATACTGGTGCGCAGTGTACCCTAATGCCATCGGGACATGTGGGGGCAGAACCTGTTTCCATTGCCGGGGTAACGGGGGGATCGCAGCAATTGACTCTGTTGGAAGCCGAGGTGAGCCTTACTGGGAAGGAGTGGCAGAAACATCCGATTGTGACTGGCCCAGAGGCCCCGTGCATTCTGGGCATAGACTTCCTCCGGAACGGCTATTACAAGGACCCAAAAGGTCTCAGGTGGGCATTTGGGATAGCTGCTGTGGAGGCAGAGAGCATTAGGCAATTGAACACCTTGCCCGGACTATCAGAAAACCCATCTGCAGTAGGACTCTTGAAGGTGGAAGAGCAACAAGTGCCAATTGCCACCTCGACAGTGCACCGCCGGCAGTATCGGACGAATCGAGATGCCGTGATCCCCATCCACAAAATGATCCGCGAGCTGGAGAGTCAAGGGGTGGTCAGCAAGACCCACTCACCCTTCAACAGCCCCATTTGGCCTGTGCGCAAGTCTGACGGAGAATGGAGATTGACTGTGGACTATCGTGGCTTGAATGAAGTGACTCCACCGTTGAGCGCTGCCGTGCCGGACATGCTGGAACTCCAGTACGAGCTGGAGTCCAAGGCAGCAAAGTGGTATGCCACTATTGACATTGCCAATGCTTTTTTCTCCATTCCTCTGGCAGCAGAATGTAGGCCTCAGTTTGCCTTCACCTGGAGGGGCGTACAGTACACCTGGAACCGACTGCCCCAGGGGTGGAAGCACAGTCCCACCATCTGCCATGGACTGATCCAGGCTGCACTGGAAAAGGGTGAAGCTCCGGAACATCTGCAGTACATCGATGACATCATTGTGGGGGGGAACACAGCAAAGGAAGTATTTGGGAAAGGAGAGAAGATCATCCAGATTCTCCTGGAAGCTGGTTTTGCCATCAAGAAGAGCAAAGTCAAGGGACCTGCCCGAGAGATCCAGTTCCTGGGGGTAAAGTGGCAAGACGGACGGCGTCAGATCCCCACCGAGGTCATCAATAAGATCGCTGCGATGTCTCCACCAACCAGCAAGAAGGAAACACAGGCTTTCCTAGGCGCCATAGGTTTTTGGAGAATGCACATTCCTGAGTACAGCCAGATTGTGAGCCCTCTGTACCTGGTTACCCGCAAGAAGAACGATTTCCACTGGGGCCCTGAACAGCAACAAGCTTTTGCCCAAATCAAGCGGGAGATCGCTCATGCGCTAGCCCTTGGCCCAGTCAGGACGGGACCAGAGGTGAGGAACGTGCTCTACTCTGCGGCCGGGAACAATGGTTTGTCCTGGAGCCTTTGGCAGAAGGTGCCTGGAGAGAGACTCGTGGCCGACCACTGGGATTCTGGAGTCGAAGTTATAGAGGGTCTGAGGCCAACTACACTCCCACAGAGAAGGAAATCCTAGCAGCCTATGAAGGAGTCCAAGCTGCCTCGGAAGTGATTGGCACCGAAGCACAACTCCTCCTGGCACCCCGACTACCGGTGCTGGGGTGGATGTTTAAAGGAAAGGTTCCCTCCACCCACCACGCCACTGACGCCACATGGAGCAAATGGATTGCCCTCATCACACAACGCGCCCGTATTGGAAACCCAAATCGCCCTGGGATTTTGGAGATCATTACGAACTGGCCGGAAGGTGAAGACTTTGGCCTCACTGACGAAGAGGAGCAGGAACAAGTGACGCGGGCTGAAGAAGCTCCACCGTACAACCAACTACCAGCAGAGGAAACACGATATGCTCTTTTCACTGACGGTTCCTGTCGCATCGTAGGGATGAACCGGAAGTGGAAAGCAGCCGTATGGAGCCCCACACGACAGGTCGCACAAGCTACTGAAGGAGAAGGTGGATCAAGTCAACTTGCTGAACTCAAAGCCGTTCAACTAGCCCTGGACATTGCTGAAAGAGAGAAGTGGCCAAAGCTCTACCTTTATACTGATTCGTGGATGGTAGCCAATGCTCTGTGGGGCTGGCTGGAAAGGTGGAAAAAGGCCAACTGGCAGCGTAGGGGAAAACCAATTTGGGCTGCTGATGAGTGGAAAGATATTGCCACTCGGGTAAAGAAGCTACCTGTGAGGGTCCGTCATGTAGATGCTCATGTCCCCAGGAGTCGGGCTAATGAAGAACATCGTAACAATGAACAGGTAGATCAGGCTGCAAAAATAGAGGTGTCCCAGATAGACTTGGATTGGCAACATAAAGGAGAGTTGTTCTTAGCTCGATGGGCCCATGATGCCTCAGGCCATCAAGGCAGAGAGGCCGCTTATAAATGGGCACGGGACCGAGGGGTGGATCTAACCATGAACAGTATCTCCCAGGTTATCCAAGACTGTGAGACCTGTGCTGCGATCAAGCAGGCCAAGCGGGTGAAGCCTCTGTGGTACGGCGGACGATGGTCGAAGTACAGGTATGGGGAAGCCTGGCAAATTGACTACATCACTCTTCCCCAAACCCGTCAAGGCAAGCGCTACGTGCTGACCATGGTGGAAGCAACCACTGGGTGGCTGGAGACCTACCCTGTGCCTCATGCTACCGCCCGGAACACCATCTTGGGCCTGGAAAAGCAAGTTCTTTGGAGACATGGCACCCCTGAGAGAATCGAGTCAGACAACGGGACACATTTCAAGAATAGCCTCATAAGCACTTGGGCCAGAGAACATGGAATCGAATGGATATATCATATCCCTTATCATGCACCAGCTGCCGGGAAAGTTGAACGGTGCAATGGGCTACTTAAGACTACCCTAAAAGCACTTGGAGGAGGGACTTTCAAAAATTGGGAACTGAACTTAGCAAAGGCCACCTGGATGGTCAATACCCGAGGGTCCATCAATCGAGCTGGTCCTGCCCAGTCTGGACCCTTGCACACAGTGGACGGAGATAAAGTCCCTGTGGTACACACGAGAGGTATGTTAGGAAAGACTGTTTGGATTAATCCCACATCAGGCAAAGGCACACCCCTCCGTGGGGTTGTTTTTGCTCAGGGACCTGGTTACACTTGGTGGGTAATGCAGAAAAATGGGGAAACCCGTTGTGTACCACAAGGAGACCTAATTTTAAGTGAGAACTCTGTGTAAGGTTTCATTGTGTATATATGTATATATGTATCTGTAAGGGGGCATTGGGTTGGGTACGGTGTAGATGGTAATAGAATAAGGGGTGGATTATGTCCTGGGTTACAGTGTAAAATGTGCCAAAAGAAAAAAAATATATTCTATTACCATCTTCAGGAGCTGTTGAGACCAGGTGGGGCGGTGCTCCCTGCCTCCCCCCCTCTGGACTATCTCCTGTTACTGGGCACAACAATGCCTTATCGCCTGACCCATCGGTAACTCGCTCCTGGGCTATCTCCTGTTCATGGCCCATCAAGGAACTGCCTCACGACTCCCCATCCCATTGTGAGATGCTCCGCCCGGGGAGGGGGGGGGAAGGAGCCAAGCAGTCCATGGCAAATAAAAACGGAGATTTTGAACACCCTAGCAGCCTTTCTTCCACTGGATTCCCAGAGGAGCTTTTCCCCCCACTGGAGTTCCAGAGGACGAGAGCTACCTGCCGACCACTGGACCTTCGGAGGAAGACCAGACTCTTTTACCTGATTGCTGCTTCCACAGAACTACACCCATCGCTTCAGGAGGACTGCAGCCAGCATCTTATCGGACTGCTACTGCCACCCTAACAGGGTGTCAGGTTGTATTCCTGACTCTGTCAGTATAAACCAGTGGGTTGTTTGTTTTTTCCCTGCCTTGTGTTTTATATATATATTAGTAAAGAACTGTTATTCCTATTCCCCATATCTTTGCCTGAAGGCCCGTTAATTTCAAAATTATAATAGTTTGGAGGGAAGGGGGTTGCACTCTCCATTTCAAGGGAGGCTCCTGCCTTCCTCCACAGACACCTGTCTTTTTCAAACCAAGACAGATTTTGGCGCCCAACGTGGGGCTCGAGGGCATCGAGAGATAAAGGAATAACGGTTTTTGTGCATTGGATATAGATTCCTTGTTAAGTGGCATCATGTGGGCTAGCTTATCCCGGTTCTTGTGGCATGTGGTGGTGGCTGTATTTCTCCCATTTGCAGGCCCTTATCTAAACATGGGTCCTATAACTAAGGCTACCGTGACTGTTATCCAGTTTGTTTTATGGATTAATAAGGTGAGGAATTCATGGCTTATTAACTTCCTCTGGAAGGCGGGCACATGGATTCGGAGCTATCAAACACTAAATGTATGCTTTTGGGGTTACTTTACTAATGGTACCTACTGTGAGGAAATGACACCGGGAGAAACTTTCTCCCAACCCCTAACCCAGCTCTTTGGGTCTACTCCACCAGTTTTCGAAGGATTCAGAGCTTTCCTAAGTGCTAATGATATCATACAGTGGCTAGTGTTGCTGATAATCCTGTTTTATTCAGTATTCAGAGATCAGGGGAGATTGGCTTGGATAACTACCCTGACTAGGAATGCTGCTCCAGAATCTGACCCTGCCTCACAGCTCACATCAGAAATGAACCACTCGGATTGGGTGAAGGAGATACGTGAGATGGGCCAGATGCTGAAGGAGTGCATTCTCTCAGCTGCTGGGAATCCCTCCTCCTGCCTTGAAGAGGGAGAGTCTAATGGTGCAGCAGTAGAACCCACAGACGTTACAACCGTCCAGGTTCCAGCTGAAACGCAAGGGCAGTCAGAGCCAGCAGCAGTCGCCCCTGTGGAAACGAGGAAATCTAAGATGAAATCAGACCACTCAGTTAAGAAAGGAGGGCCCTCAGAACCTGCAGGCGAGCCAGTGGTTGAGATACTCACCGAGTCCCTGACGTATGACAGTCTCCGTAATCTGCACAAAGACATCGTACGGCGGGGGCGTGAGGCTTTTACAACCTGGTTACTTCGGGTCTGGGATCTTATGGGTACGGGTGTGCAACTGGATGGCAGTGAGGCAAGGAATTTGGGACCCTTGACTCAGGACTCAGGTGTCAATCTGGTATTTGTAAGGGAGCCGGGGACCCTTTCCCTCTGGGAGCGGCTTTTAATGAGTGTGAGAGAGAGGTTTGTCCACAGAGAGAGAATGCAGGAGCACCATCATAGAATGCGCTGGAAGACCCTTGAGGAAGGGATCCAGCAGCTGAGAGAAGTGGCAGTATTGGAGGTACTCTTTGGGAGGGATGGACAGCATGGTAACGACCCTGACAAAGTCAGGTGCACAGGGCAAATGTTGTGGAATCTGGCAAATCTAGGGCCATCCGAATACTCCACCTTCATTGCAATGATTAATGCAGATAACGACCGAGAGACAGTGGGTTCTGTCACGAGCAAGCTTAGAAATTTTGAAAGCATGATCAATGGCCCAATGCAGGCTAACGTTTCTGCTGTGATTAAGAGCCTACAAGAGGAGATGAGGGAAATAAAGGAGGAGGTGAGGAGGAGCAGTTCCCATTTGGCACCGGTACAAGTCACAGGCCCCAAAGTCGGAGCCCAACGTCCCCCAGCTAGAGGGAGAGGGTACACCCCACGAGCTGAGCTATGGTACTTCCTGCGCGACCATGGGGAAGACATGGGAAGGTGGGATGGGAAACCCACTTCTGTCCTGGCAGCACGGGTGCGTCAACTCAAGGAGGGAAACACTAACCGGGGGAGTAACACTAAAGTGAAGGTAGCCTCAACCTCCCAGGACCGAGCTGCCAGATATTACAGAAGGGAGGATGATCTGACAGATCCCCTTGAAGGAACCTCTAGTATGTATGTCCAGGAAGGGAATGGTAACCAGTGCTAGAGGGGCCCTGCCTCTAGCCAGGGAGAGGCACGGGAAAACCGGATATTTTGGACGGTGTGGATCCGATGGCCTGGCACGTCAGAGCCACAAAAATACAAAGCGTTAGTTGATACTGGTGCGCAGTGTACCCTAATGCCATCGGGACATGTGGGGGCAGAACCTGTTTCCATTGCCGGGGTAACGGGGGGATCGCAGCAATTGACTCTGTTGGAAGCCGAGGTGAGCCTTACTGGGAAGGAGTGGCAGAAACATCCGATTGTGACTGGCCCAGAGGCCCCGTGCATTCTGGGCATAGACTTCCTCCGGAACGGCTATTACAAGGACCCAAAAGGTCTCAGGTGGGCATTTGGGATAGCTGCTGTGGAGGCAGAGAGCATTAGGCAATTGAACACCTTGCCCGGACTATCAGAAAACCCATCTGCAGTAGGACTCTTGAAGGTGGAAGAGCAACAAGTGCCAATTGCCACCTCGACAGTGCACCGCCGGCAGTATCGGACGAATCGAGATGCCGTGATCCCCATCCACAAAATGATCCGCGAGCTGGAGAGTCAAGGGGTGGTCAGCAAGACCCACTCACCCTTCAACAGCCCCATTTGGCCTGTGCGCAAGTCTGACGGAGAATGGAGATTGACTGTGGACTATCGTGGCTTGAATGAAGTGACTCCACCGTTGAGCGCTGCCGTGCCGGACATGCTGGAACTCCAGTACGAGCTGGAGTCCAAGGCAGCAAAGTGGTATGCCACTATTGACATTGCCAATGCTTTTTTCTCCATTCCTCTGGCAGCAGAATGTAGGCCTCAGTTTGCCTTCACCTGGAGGGGCGTACAGTACACCTGGAACCGACTGCCCCAGGGGTGGAAGCACAGTCCCACCATCTGCCATGGACTGATCCAGGCTGCACTGGAAAAGGGTGAAGCTCCGGAACATCTGCAGTACATCGATGACATCATTGTGGGGGGGAACACAGCAAAGGAAGTATTTGGGAAAGGAGAGAAGATCATCCAGATTCTCCTGGAAGCTGGTTTTGCCATCAAGAAGAGCAAAGTCAAGGGACCTGCCCGAGAGATCCAGTTCCTGGGGGTAAAGTGGCAAGACGGACGGCGTCAGATCCCCACCGAGGTCATCAATAAGATCGCTGCGATGTCTCCACCAACCAGCAAGAAGGAAACACAGGCTTTCCTAGGCGCCATAGGTTTTTGGAGAATGCACATTCCTGAGTACAGCCAGATTGTGAGCCCTCTGTACCTGGTTACCCGCAAGAAGAACGATTTCCACTGGGGCCCTGAACAGCAACAAGCTTTTGCCCAAATCAAGCGGGAGATCGCTCATGCGCTAGCCCTTGGCCCAGTCAGGACGGGACCAGAGGTGAGGAACGTGCTCTACTCTGCGGCCGGGAACAATGGTTTGTCCTGGAGCCTTTGGCAGAAGGTGCCTGGAGAGAGACTCGTGGCCGACCACTGGGATTCTGGAGTCGAAGTTATAGAGGGTCTGAGGCCAACTACACTCCCACAGAGAAGGAAATCCTAGCAGCCTATGAAGGAGTCCAAGCTGCCTCGGAAGTGATTGGCACCGAAGCACAACTCCTCCTGGCACCCCGACTACCGGTGCTGGGGTGGATGTTTAAAGGAAAGGTTCCCTCCACCCACCACGCCACTGACGCCACATGGAGCAAATGGATTGCCCTCATCACACAACGCGCCCGTATTGGAAACCCAAATCGCCCTGGGATTTTGGAGATCATTACGAACTGGCCGGAAGGTGAAGACTTTGGCCTCACTGACGAAGAGGAGCAGGAACAAGTGACGCGGGCTGAAGAAGCTCCACCGTACAACCAACTACCAGCAGAGGAAACACGATATGCTCTTTTCACTGACGGTTCCTGTCGCATCGTAGGGATGAACCGGAAGTGGAAAGCAGCCGTATGGAGCCCCACACGACAGGTCGCACAAGCTACTGAAGGAGAAGGTGGATCAAGTCAACTTGCTGAACTCAAAGCCGTTCAACTAGCCCTGGACATTGCTGAAAGAGAGAGGTGGCCAAAGCTCTACCTTTATACTGATTCGTGGATGGTAGCCAATGCTCTGTGGGGCTGGCTGGAAAGGTGGAAAAAGGCCAACTGGCAGCGTAGGGGAAAACCAATTTGGGCTGCTGATGAGTGGAAAGATATTGCCACTCGGGTAAAGAAGCTACCTGTGAGGGTCCGTCATGTAGATGCTCATGTCCCCAGGAGTCGGGCTAATGAAGAACATCGTAACAATGAACAGGTAGATCAGGCTGCAAAAATAGAGGTGTCCCAGATAGACTTGGATTGGCAACATAAAGGAGAGTTGTTCTTAGCTCGATGGGCCCATGATGCCTCAGGCCATCAAGGCAGAGAGGCCGCTTATAAATGGGCACGGGACCGAGGGGTGGATCTAACCATGAACAGTATCTCCCAGGTTATCCAAGACTGTGAGACCTGTGCTGCGATCAAGCAGGCCAAGCGGGTGAAGCCTCTGTGGTACGGCGGACGATGGTCGAAGTACAGGTATGGGGAAGCCTGGCAAATTGACTACATCACTCTTCCCCAAACCCGTCAAGGCAAGCGCTACGTGCTGACCATGGTGGAAGCAACCACTGGGTGGCTGGAGACCTACCCTGTGCCTCATGCTACCGCCCGGAACACCATCTTGGGCCTGGAAAAGCAAGTTCTTTGGAGACATGGCACCCCTGAGAGAATCGAGTCAGACAACGGGACACATTTCAAGAATAGCCTCATAAGCACTTGGGCCAGAGAACATGGAATCGAATGGATATATCATATCCCTTATCATGCACCAGCTGCCGGGAAAGTTGAACGGTGCAATGGGCTACTTAAGACTACCCTAAAAGCACTTGGAGGAGGGACTTTCAAAAATTGGGAACTGAACTTAGCAAAGGCCACCTGGATGGTCAATACCCGAGGGTCCATCAATCGAGCTGGTCCTGCCCAGTCTGGACCCTTGCACACAGTGGACGGAGATAAAGTCCCTGTGGTACACACGAGAGGTATGTTAGGAAAGACTGTTTGGATTAATCCCACATCAGGCAAAGGCACACCCCTCCGTGGGGTTGTTTTTGCTCAGGGACCTGGTTACACTTGGTGGGTAATGCAGAAAAATGGGGAAACCCGTTGTGTACCACAAGGAGACCTAATTTTAAGTGAGAACTCTGTGTAAGGTTTCATTGTGTATATATGTATATATGTATCTGTAAGGGGGCATTGGGTTGGGTACGGTGTAGATGGTAATAGAATAAGGGGTGGATTATGTCCTGGGTTACAGTGTAAAATGTGCCAAAAGAAAAAAAATATATTCTATTACCATCTTCAGGAGCTGTTGAGACCAGGTGGGGCGGTGCTCCCTGCCTCCCCCCCTCTGGACTATCTCCTGTTACTGGGCACAACAATGCCTTATCGCCTGACCCATCGGTAACTCGCTCCTGGGCTATCTCCTGTTCATGGCCCATCAAGGAACTGCCTCACGACTCCCCATCCCATTGTGAGATGCTCCGCCCGGGGAGGGGGGGGGAAGGAGCCAAGCAGTCCATGGCAAATAAAAACGAAGATTTTGAACACCCTAGCAGCCTTTCTTCCACTGGATTCCCAGAGGAGCTTTTCCCCCCACTGGAGTTCCAGAGGACGAGAGCTACCTGCCGACCACTGGACCTTCGGAGGAAGACCAGACTCTTTTACCTGATTGCTGCTTCCACAGAACTACACCCATCGCTTCAGGAGGACTGCAGCCAGCATCTTATCGGACTGCTACTGCCACCCTAACAGGGTGTCAGGTTGTATTCCTGACTCTGTCAGTATAAACCAGTGGGTTGTTTGTTTTTTTCCCTGCCTTGTGTTTTATATATATATATATATAAGTAAAGAACTGTTATTCCTATTCCCCATATCTTTGCCTGAAGGCCCGTTAATTTCAAAATTATAATAGTTTGGAGGGAAGGGGGTTGCACTCTCCATTTCAAGGGAGGCTCCTGCCTTCCTCCACAGACACCTGTCTTTTTCAAACCAAGACAGATTTTGGCGCCCAACGTGGGGCTCGAGGGCATCGAGAGATAAAGGAATAACGGTTTTTGTGCATTGGATATAGATTCCTTGTTAAGTGGCATCATGTGGGCTAGCTTATCCCGGTTCTTGTGGCATGTGGTGGTGGCTGTATTTCTCCCATTTGCAGGCCCTTATCTAAACATGGGTCCTATAACTAAGGCTACCGTGACTGTTATCCAGTTTGTTTTATGGATTAATAAGGTGAGGAATTCATGGCTTATTAACTTCCTCTGGAAGGCGGGCACATGGATTCGGAGCTATCAAACACTAAATGTATGCTTTTGGGGTTACTTTACTAATGGTACCTACTGTGAGGAAATGACACCGGGAGAAACTTTCTCCCAACCCCTAACCCAGCTCTTTGGGTCTACTCCACCAGTTTTCGAAGGATTCAGAGCTTTCCTAAGTGCTAATGATATCATACAGTGGCTAGTGTTGCTGATAATCCTGTTTTATTCAGTATTCAGAGATCAGGGGAGATTGGCTTGGATAACTACCCTGACTAGGAATGCTGCTCCAGAATCTGACCCTGCCTCACAGCTCACATCAGAAATGAACCACTCGGATTGGGTGAAGGAGATACGTGAGATGGGCCAGATGCTGAAGGAGTGCATTCTCTCAGCTGCTGGGAATCCCTCCTCCTGCCTTGAAGAGGGAGAGTCTAATGGTGCAGCAGTAGAACCCACAGACGTTACAACCGTCCAGGTTCCAGCTGAAACGCAAGGGCAGTCAGAGCCAGCAGCAGTCGCCCCTGTGGAAACGAGGAAATCTAAGATGAAATCAGACCACTCAGTTAAGAAAGGAGGGCCCTCAGAACCTGCAGGCGAGCCAGTGGTTGAGATACTCACCGAGTCCCTGACGTATGACAGTCTCCGTAATCTGCACAAAGACATCGTACGGCGGGGGCGTGAGGCTTTTACAACCTGGTTACTTCGGGTCTGGGATCTTATGGGTACGGGTGTGCAACTGGATGGCAGTGAGGCAAGGAATTTGGGACCCTTGACTCAGGACTCAGGTGTCAATCTGGTATTTGTAAGGGAGCCGGGGACCCTTTCCCTCTGGGAGCGGCTTTTAATGAGTGTGAGAGAGAGGTTTGTCCACAGAGAGAGAATGCAGGAGCACCATCATAGAATGCGCTGGAAGACCCTTGAGGAAGGGATCCAGCAGCTGAGAGAAGTGGCAGTATTGGAGGTACTCTTTGGGAGGGATGGACAGCATGGTAACGACCCTGACAAAGTCAGGTGCACAGGGCAAATGTTGTGGAATCTGGCAAATCTAGGGCCATCCGAATACTCCACCTTCATTGCAATGATTAATGCAGATAACGACCGAGAGACAGTGGGTTCTGTCACGAGCAAGCTTAGAAATTTTGAAAGCATGATCAATGGCCCAATGCAGGCTAACGTTTCTGCTGTGATTAAGAGCCTACAAGAGGAGATGAGGGAAATAAAGGAGGAGGTGAGGAGGAGCAGTTCCCATTTGGCACCGGTACAAGTCACAGGCCCCAAAGTCGGAGCCCAACGTCCCCCAGCTAGAGGGAGAGGGTACACCCCACGAGCTGAGCTATGGTACTTCCTGCGCGACCATGGGGAAGACATGGGAAGGTGGGATGGGAAACCCACTTCTGTCCTGGCAGCACGGGTGCGTCAACTCAAGGAGGGAAACACTAACCGGGGGAGTAACACTAAAGTGAAGGTAGCCTCAACCTCCCAGGACCGAGCTGCCAGATATTACAGAAGGGAGGATGATCTGACAGATCCCCTTGAAGGAACCTCTAGTATGTATGTCCAGGAAGGGAATGGTAACCAGTGCTAGAGGGGCCCTGCCTCTAGCCAGGGAGAGGCACGGGAAAACCGGATATTTTGGACGGTGTGGATCCGATGGCCTGGCACGTCAGAGCCACAAAAATACAAAGCGTTAGTTGATACTGGTGCGCAGTGTACCCTAATGCCATCGGGACATGTGGGGGCAGAACCTGTTTCCATTGCCGGGGTAACGGGGGGATCGCAGCAATTGACTCTGTTGGAAGCCGAGGTGAGCCTTACTGGGAAGGAGTGGCAGAAACATCCGATTGTGACTGGCCCAGAGGCCCCGTGCATTCTGGGCATAGACTTCCTCCGGAACGGCTATTACAAGGACCCAAAAGGTCTCAGGTGGGCATTTGGGATAGCTGCTGTGGAGGCAGAGAGCATTAGGCAATTGAACACCTTGCCCGGACTATCAGAAAACCCATCTGCAGTAGGACTCTTGAAGGTGGAAGAGCAACAAGTGCCAATTGCCACCTCGACAGTGCACCGCCGGCAGTATCGGACGAATCGAGATGCCGTGATCCCCATCCACAAAATGATCCGCGAGCTGGAGAGTCAAGGGGTGGTCAGCAAGACCCACTCACCCTTCAACAGCCCCATTTGGCCTGTGCGCAAGTCTGACGGAGAATGGAGATTGACTGTGGACTATCGTGGCTTGAATGAAGTGACTCCACCGTTGAGCGCTGCCGTGCCGGACATGCTGGAACTCCAGTACGAGCTGGAGTCCAAGGCAGCAAAGTGGTATGCCACTATTGACATTGCCAATGCTTTTTTCTCCATTCCTCTGGCAGCAGAATGTAGGCCTCAGTTTGCCTTCACCTGGAGGGGCGTACAGTACACCTGGAACCGACTGCCCCAGGGGTGGAAGCACAGTCCCACCATCTGCCATGGACTGATCCAGGCTGCACTGGAAAAGGGTGAAGCTCCGGAACATCTGCAGTACATCGATGACATCATTGTGGGGGGGAACACAGCAAAGGAAGTATTTGGGAAAGGAGAGAAGATCATCCAGATTCTCCTGGAAGCTGGTTTTGCCATCAAGAAGAGCAAAGTCAAGGGACCTGCCCGAGAGATCCAGTTCCTGGGGGTAAAGTGGCAAGACGGACGGCGTCAGATCCCCACCGAGGTCATCAATAAGATCGCTGCGATGTCTCCACCAACCAGCAAGAAGGAAACACAGGCTTTCCTAGGCGCCATAGGTTTTTGGAGAATGCACATTCCTGAGTACAGCCAGATTGTGAGCCCTCTGTACCTGGTTACCCGCAAGAAGAACGATTTCCACTGGGGCCCTGAACAGCAACAAGCTTTTGCCCAAATCAAGCGGGAGATCGCTCATGCGCTAGCCCTTGGCCCAGTCAGGACGGGACCAGAGGTGAGGAACGTGCTCTACTCTGCGGCCGGGAACAATGGTTTGTCCTGGAGCCTTTGGCAGAAGGTGCCTGGAGAGAGACTCGTGGCCGACCACTGGGATTCTGGAGTCGAAGTTATAGAGGGTCTGAGGCCAACTACACTCCCACAGAGAAGGAAATCCTAGCAGCCTATGAAGGAGTCCAAGCTGCCTCGGAAGTGATTGGCACCGAAGCACAACTCCTCCTGGCACCCCGACTACCGGTGCTGGGGTGGATGTTTAAAGGAAAGGTTCCCTCCACCCACCACGCCACTGACGCCACATGGAGCAAATGGATTGCCCTCATCACACAACGCGCCCGTATTGGAAACCCAAATCGCCCTGGGATTTTGGAGATCATTACGAACTGGCCGGAAGGTGAAGACTTTGGCCTCACTGACGAAGAGGAGCAGGAACAAGTGACGCGGGCTGAAGAAGCTCCACCGTACAACCAACTACCAGCAGAGGAAACACGATATGCTCTTTTCACTGACGGTTCCTGTCGCATCGTAGGGATGAACCGGAAGTGGAAAGCAGCCGTATGGAGCCCCACACGACAGGTCGCACAAGCTACTGAAGGAGAAGGTGGATCAAGTCAACTTGCTGAACTCAAAGCCGTTCAACTAGCCCTGGACATTGCTGAAAGAGAGAGGTGGCCAAAGCTCTACCTTTATACTGATTCGTGGATGGTAGCCAATGCTCTGTGGGGCTGGCTGGAAAGGTGGAAAAAGGCCAACTGGCAGCGTAGGGGAAAACCAATTTGGGCTGCTGATGAGTGGAAAGATATTGCCACTCGGGTAAAGAAGCTACCTGTGAGGGTCCGTCATGTAGATGCTCATGTCCCCAGGAGTCGGGCTAATGAAGAACATCGTAACAATGAACAGGTAGATCAGGCTGCAAAAATAGAGGTGTCCCAGATAGACTTGGATTGGCAACATAAAGGAGAGTTGTTCTTAGCTCGATGGGCCCATGATGCCTCAGGCCATCAAGGCAGAGAGGCCGCTTATAAATGGGCACGGGACCGAGGGGTGGATCTAACCATGAACAGTATCTCCCAGGTTATCCAAGACTGTGAGACCTGTGCTGCGATCAAGCAGGCCAAGCGGGTGAAGCCTCTGTGGTACGGCGGACGATGGTCGAAGTACAGGTATGGGGAAGCCTGGCAAATTGACTACATCACTCTTCCCCAAACCCGTCAAGGCAAGCGCTACGTGCTGACCATGGTGGAAGCAACCACTGGGTGGCTGGAGACCTACCCTGTGCCTCATGCTACCGCCCGGAACACCATCTTGGGCCTGGAAAAGCAAGTTCTTTGGAGACATGGCACCCCTGAGAGAATCGAGTCAGACAACGGGACACATTTCAAGAATAGCCTCATAAGCACTTGGGCCAGAGAACATGGAATCGAATGGATATATCATATCCCTTATCATGCACCAGCTGCCGGGAAAGTTGAACGGTGCAATGGGCTACTTAAGACTACCCTAAAAGCACTTGGAGGAGGGACTTTCAAAAATTGGGAACTGAACTTAGCAAAGGCCACCTGGATGGTCAATACCCGAGGGTCCATCAATCGAGCTGGTCCTGCCCAGTCTGGACCCTTGCACACAGTGGACGGAGATAAAGTCCCTGTGGTACACACGAGAGGTATGTTAGGAAAGACTGTTTGGATTAATCCCACATCAGGCAAAGGCACACCCCTCCGTGGGGTTGTTTTTGCTCAGGGACCTGGTTACACTTGGTGGGTAATGCAGAAAAATGGGGAAACCCGTTGTGTACCACAAGGAGACCTAATTTTAAGTGAGAACTCTGTGTAAGGTTTCATTGTGTATATATGTATATATGTATCTGTAAGGGGGCATTGGGTTGGGTACGGTGTAGATGGTAATAGAATAAGGGGTGGATTATGTCCTGGGTTACAGTGTAAAATGTGCCAAAAGAAAAAAAATATATTCTATTACCATCTTCAGGAGCTGTTGAGACCAGGTGGGGCGGTGCTCCCTGCCTCCCCCCCTCTGGACTATCTCCTGTTACTGGGCACAACAATGCCTTATCGCCTGACCCATCGGTAACTCGCTCCTGGGCTATCTCCTGTTCATGGCCCATCAAGGAACTGCCTCACGACTCCCCATCCCATTGTGAGATGCTCCGCCCGGGGAGGGGGGGGGAAGGAGCCAAGCAGTCCATGGCAAATAAAAACGAAGATTTTGAACACCCTAGCAGCCTTTCTTCCACTGGATTCCCAGAGGAGCTTTTCCCCCCACTGGAGTTCCAGAGGACGAGAGCTACCTGCCGACCACTGGACCTTCGGAGGAAGACCAGACTCTTTTACCTGATTGCTGCTTCCACAGAACTACACCCATCGCTTCAGGAGGACTGCAGCCAGCATCTTATCGGACTGCTACTGCCACCCTAACAGGGTGTCAGGTTGTATTCCTGACTCTGTCAGTATAAACCAGTGGGTTGTTTGTTTTTTTCCCTGCCTTGTGTTTTATATATATATATATATAAGTAAAGAACTGTTATTCCTATTCCCCATATCTTTGCCTGAAGGCCCGTTAATTTCAAAATTATAATAGTTTGGAGGGAAGGGGGTTGCACTCTCCATTTCAAGGGAGGCTCCTGCCTTCCTCCACAGACACCTGTCTTTTTCAAACCAAGACAGATTTTGGCGCCCAACGTGGGGCTCGAGGGCATCGAGAGATAAAGGAATAACGGTTTTTGTGCATTGGATATAGATTCCTTGTTAAGTGGCATCATGTGGGCTAGCTTATCCCGGTTCTTGTGGCATGTGGTGGTGGCTGTATTTCTCCCATTTGCAGGCCCTTATCTAAACATGGGTCCTATAACTAAGGCTACCGTGACTGTTATCCAGTTTGTTTTATGGATTAATAAGGTGAGGAATTCATGGCTTATTAACTTCCTCTGGAAGGCGGGCACATGGATTCGGAGCTATCAAACACTAAATGTATGCTTTTGGGGTTACTTTACTAATGGTACCTACTGTGAGGAAATGACACCGGGAGAAACTTTCTCCCAACCCCTAACCCAGCTCTTTGGGTCTACTCCACCAGTTTTCGAAGGATTCAGAGCTTTCCTAAGTGCTAATGATATCATACAGTGGCTAGTGTTGCTGATAATCCTGTTTTATTCAGTATTCAGAGATCAGGGGAGATTGGCTTGGATAACTACCCTGACTAGGAATGCTGCTCCAGAATCTGACCCTGCCTCACAGCTCACATCAGAAATGAACCACTCGGATTGGGTGAAGGAGATACGTGAGATGGGCCAGATGCTGAAGGAGTGCATTCTCTCAGCTGCTGGGAATCCCTCCTCCTGCCTTGAAGAGGGAGAGTCTAATGGTGCAGCAGTAGAACCCACAGACGTTACAACCGTCCAGGTTCCAGCTGAAACGCAAGGGCAGTCAGAGCCAGCAGCAGTCGCCCCTGTGGAAACGAGGAAATCTAAGATGAAATCAGACCACTCAGTTAAGAAAGGAGGGCCCTCAGAACCTGCAGGCGAGCCAGTGGTTGAGATACTCACCGAGTCCCTGACGTATGACAGTCTCCGTAATCTGCACAAAGACATCGTACGGCGGGGGCGTGAGGCTTTTACAACCTGGTTACTTCGGGTCTGGGATCTTATGGGTACGGGTGTGCAACTGGATGGCAGTGAGGCAAGGAATTTGGGACCCTTGACTCAGGACTCAGGTGTCAATCTGGTATTTGTAAGGGAGCCGGGGACCCTTTCCCTCTGGGAGCGGCTTTTAATGAGTGTGAGAGAGAGGTTTGTCCACAGAGAGAGAATGCAGGAGCACCATCATAGAATGCGCTGGAAGACCCTTGAGGAAGGGATCCAGCAGCTGAGAGAAGTGGCAGTATTGGAGGTACTCTTTGGGAGGGATGGACAGCATGGTAACGACCCTGACAAAGTCAGGTGCACAGGGCAAATGTTGTGGAATCTGGCAAATCTAGGGCCATCCGAATACTCCACCTTCATTGCAATGATTAATGCAGATAACGACCGAGAGACAGTGGGTTCTGTCACGAGCAAGCTTAGAAATTTTGAAAGCATGATCAATGGCCCAATGCAGGCTAACGTTTCTGCTGTGATTAAGAGCCTACAAGAGGAGATGAGGGAAATAAAGGAGGAGGTGAGGAGGAGCAGTTCCCATTTGGCACCGGTACAAGTCACAGGCCCCAAAGTCGGAGCCCAACGTCCCCCAGCTAGAGGGAGAGGGTACACCCCACGAGCTGAGCTATGGTACTTCCTGCGCGACCATGGGGAAGACATGGGAAGGTGGGATGGGAAACCCACTTCTGTCCTGGCAGCACGGGTGCGTCAACTCAAGGAGGGAAACACTAACCGGGGGAGTAACACTAAAGTGAAGGTAGCCTCAACCTCCCAGGACCGAGCTGCCAGATATTACAGAAGGGAGGATGATCTGACAGATCCCCTTGAAGGAACCTCTAGTATGTATGTCCAGGAAGGGAATGGTAACCAGTGCTAGAGGGGCCCTGCCTCTAGCCAGGGAGAGGCACGGGAAAACCGGATATTTTGGACGGTGTGGATCCGATGGCCTGGCACGTCAGAGCCACAAAAATACAAAGCGTTAGTTGATACTGGTGCGCAGTGTACCCTAATGCCATCGGGACATGTGGGGGCAGAACCTGTTTCCATTGCCGGGGTAACGGGGGGATCGCAGCAATTGACTCTGTTGGAAGCCGAGGTGAGCCTTACTGGGAAGGAGTGGCAGAAACATCCGATTGTGACTGGCCCAGAGGCCCCGTGCATTCTGGGCATAGACTTCCTCCGGAACGGCTATTACAAGGACCCAAAAGGTCTCAGGTGGGCATTTGGGATAGCTGCTGTGGAGGCAGAGAGCATTAGGCAATTGAACACCTTGCCCGGACTATCAGAAAACCCATCTGCAGTAGGACTCTTGAAGGTGGAAGAGCAACAAGTGCCAATTGCCACCTCGACAGTGCACCGCCGGCAGTATCGGACGAATCGAGATGCCGTGATCCCCATCCACAAAATGATCCGCGAGCTGGAGAGTCAAGGGGTGGTCAGCAAGACCCACTCACCCTTCAACAGCCCCATTTGGCCTGTGCGCAAGTCTGACGGAGAATGGAGATTGACTGTGGACTATCGTGGCTTGAATGAAGTGACTCCACCGTTGAGCGCTGCCGTGCCGGACATGCTGGAACTCCAGTACGAGCTGGAGTCCAAGGCAGCAAAGTGGTATGCCACTATTGACATTGCCAATGCTTTTTTCTCCATTCCTCTGGCAGCAGAATGTAGGCCTCAGTTTGCCTTCACCTGGAGGGGCGTACAGTACACCTGGAACCGACTGCCCCAGGGGTGGAAGCACAGTCCCACCATCTGCCATGGACTGATCCAGGCTGCACTGGAAAAGGGTGAAGCTCCGGAACATCTGCAGTACATCGATGACATCATTGTGGGGGGGAACACAGCAAAGGAAGTATTTGGGAAAGGAGAGAAGATCATCCAGATTCTCCTGGAAGCTGGTTTTGCCATCAAGAAGAGCAAAGTCAAGGGACCTGCCCGAGAGATCCAGTTCCTGGGGGTAAAGTGGCAAGACGGACGGCGTCAGATCCCCACCGAGGTCATCAATAAGATCGCTGCGATGTCTCCACCAACCAGCAAGAAGGAAACACAGGCTTTCCTAGGCGCCATAGGTTTTTGGAGAATGCACATTCCTGAGTACAGCCAGATTGTGAGCCCTCTGTACCTGGTTACCCGCAAGAAGAACGATTTCCACTGGGGCCCTGAACAGCAACAAGCTTTTGCCCAAATCAAGCGGGAGATCGCTCATGCGCTAGCCCTTGGCCCAGTCAGGACGGGACCAGAGGTGAGGAACGTGCTCTACTCTGCGGCCGGGAACAATGGTTTGTCCTGGAGCCTTTGGCAGAAGGTGCCTGGAGAGAGACTCGTGGCCGACCACTGGGATTCTGGAGTCGAAGTTATAGAGGGTCTGAGGCCAACTACACTCCCACAGAGAAGGAAATCCTAGCAGCCTATGAAGGAGTCCAAGCTGCCTCGGAAGTGATTGGCACCGAAGCACAACTCCTCCTGGCACCCCGACTACCGGTGCTGGGGTGGATGTTTAAAGGAAAGGTTCCCTCCACCCACCACGCCACTGACGCCACATGGAGCAAATGGATTGCCCTCATCACACAACGCGCCCGTATTGGAAACCCAAATCGCCCTGGGATTTTGGAGATCATTACGAACTGGCCGGAAGGTGAAGACTTTGGCCTCACTGACGAAGAGGAGCAGGAACAAGTGACGCGGGCTGAAGAAGCTCCACCGTACAACCAACTACCAGCAGAGGAAACACGATATGCTCTTTTCACTGACGGTTCCTGTCGCATCGTAGGGATGAACCGGAAGTGGAAAGCAGCCGTATGGAGCCCCACACGACAGGTCGCACAAGCTACTGAAGGAGAAGGTGGATCAAGTCAACTTGCTGAACTCAAAGCCGTTCAACTAGCCCTGGACATTGCTGAAAGAGAGAAGTGGCCAAAGCTCTACCTTTATACTGATTCGTGGATGGTAGCCAATGCTCTGTGGGGCTGGCTGGAAAGGTGGAAAAAGGCCAACTGGCAGCGTAGGGGAAAACCAATTTGGGCTGCTGATGAGTGGAAAGATATTGCCACTCGGGTAAAGAAGCTACCTGTGAGGGTCCGTCATGTAGATGCTCATGTCCCCAGGAGTCGGGCTAATGAAGAACATCGTAACAATGAACAGGTAGATCAGGCTGCAAAAATAGAGGTGTCCCAGATAGACTTGGATTGGCAACATAAAGGAGAGTTGTTCTTAGCTCGATGGGCCCATGATGCCTCAGGCCATCAAGGCAGAGAGGCCGCTTATAAATGGGCACGGGACCGAGGGGTGGATCTAACCATGAACAGTATCTCCCAGGTTATCCAAGACTGTGAGACCTGTGCTGCGATCAAGCAGGCCAAGCGGGTGAAGCCTCTGTGGTACGGCGGACGATGGTCGAAGTACAGGTATGGGGAAGCCTGGCAAATTGACTACATCACTCTTCCCCAAACCCGTCAAGGCAAGCGCTACGTGCTGACCATGGTGGAAGCAACCACTGGGTGGCTGGAGACCTACCCTGTGCCTCATGCTACCGCCCGGAACACCATCTTGGGCCTGGAAAAGCAAGTTCTTTGGAGACATGGCACCCCTGAGAGAATCGAGTCAGACAACGGGACACATTTCAAGAATAGCCTCATAAGCACTTGGGCCAGAGAACATGGAATCGAATGGATATATCATATCCCTTATCATGCACCAGCTGCCGGGAAAGTTGAACGGTGCAATGGGCTACTTAAGACTACCCTAAAAGCACTTGGAGGAGGGACTTTCAAAAATTGGGAACTGAACTTAGCAAAGGCCACCTGGATGGTCAATACCCGAGGGTCCATCAATCGAGCTGGTCCTGCCCAGTCTGGACCCTTGCACACAGTGGACGGAGATAAAGTCCCTGTGGTACACACGAGAGGTATGTTAGGAAAGACTGTTTGGATTAATCCCACATCAGGCAAAGGCACACCCCTCCGTGGGGTTGTTTTTGCTCAGGGACCTGGTTACACTTGGTGGGTAATGCAGAAAAATGGGGAAACCCGTTGTGTACCACAAGGAGACCTAATTTTAAGTGAGAACTCTGTGTAAGGTTTCATTGTGTATATATGTATATATGTATCTGTAAGGGGGCATTGGGTTGGGTACGGTGTAGATGGTAATAGAATAAGGGGTGGATTATGTCCTGGGTTACAGTGTAAAATGTGCCAAAAGAAAAAAAATATATTCTATTACCATCTTCAGGAGCTGTTGAGACCAGGTGGGGCGGTGCTCCCTGCCTCCCCCCCTCTGGACTATCTCCTGTTACTGGGCACAACAATGCCTTATCGCCTGACCCATCGGTAACTCGCTCCTGGGCTATCTCCTGTTCATGGCCCATCAAGGAACTGCCTCACGACTCCCCATCCCATTGTGAGATGCTCCGCCCGGGGAGGGGGGGGGAAGGAGCCAAGCAGTCCATGGCAAATAAAAACGAAGATTTTGAACACCCTAGCAGCCTTTCTTCCACTGGATTCCCAGAGGAGCTTTTCCCCCCACTGGAGTTCCAGAGGACGAGAGCTACCTGCCGACCACTGGACCTTCGGAGGAAGACCAGACTCTTTTACCTGATTGCTGCTTCCACAGAACTACACCCATCGCTTCAGGAGGACTGCAGCCAGCATCTTATCGGACTGCTACTGCCACCCTAACAGGGTGTCAGGTTGTATTCCTGACTCTGTCAGTATAAACCAGTGGGTTGTTTGTTTTTTTCCCTGCCTTGTGTTTTATATATATATATAAGTAAAGAACTGTTATTCCTATTCCCCATATCTTTGCCTGAAGGCCCGTTAATTTCAAAATTATAATAGTTTGGAGGGAAGGGGGTTGCACTCTCCATTTCAAGGGAGGCTCCTGCCTTCCTCCACAGACACCTGTCTTTTTCAAACCAAGACAGATTTTGGCGCCCAACGTGGGGCTCGAGGGCATCGAGAGATAAAGGAATAACGGTTTTTGTGCATTGGATATAGATTCCTTGTTAAGTGGCATCATGTGGGCTAGCTTATCCCGGTTCTTGTGGCATGTGGTGGTGGCTGTATTTCTCCCATTTGCAGGCCCTTATCTAAACATGGGTCCTATAACTAAGGCTACCGTGACTGTTATCCAGTTTGTTTTATGGATTAATAAGGTGAGGAATTCATGGCTTATTAACTTCCTCTGGAAGGCGGGCACATGGATTCGGAGCTATCAAACACTAAATGTATGCTTTTGGGGTTACTTTACTAATGGTACCTACTGTGAGGAAATGACACCGGGAGAAACTTTCTCCCAACCCCTAACCCAGCTCTTTGGGTCTACTCCACCAGTTTTCGAAGGATTCAGAGCTTTCCTAAGTGCTAATGATATCATACAGTGGCTAGTGTTGCTGATAATCCTGTTTTATTCAGTATTCAGAGATCAGGGGAGATTGGCTTGGATAACTACCCTGACTAGGAATGCTGCTCCAGAATCTGACCCTGCCTCACAGCTCACATCAGAAATGAACCACTCGGATTGGGTGAAGGAGATACGTGAGATGGGCCAGATGCTGAAGGAGTGCATTCTCTCAGCTGCTGGGAATCCCTCCTCCTGCCTTGAAGAGGGAGAGTCTAATGGTGCAGCAGTAGAACCCACAGACGTTACAACCGTCCAGGTTCCAGCTGAAACGCAAGGGCAGTCAGAGCCAGCAGCAGTCGCCCCTGTGGAAACGAGGAAATCTAAGATGAAATCAGACCACTCAGTTAAGAAAGGAGGGCCCTCAGAACCTGCAGGCGAGCCAGTGGTTGAGATACTCACCGAGTCCCTGACGTATGACAGTCTCCGTAATCTGCACAAAGACATCGTACGGCGGGGGCGTGAGGCTTTTACAACCCGGTTACTTCGGGTCTGGGATCTTATGGGTACGGGTGTGCAACTGGATGGCAGTGAGGCAAGGAATTTGGGACCCTTGACTCAGGACTCAGGTGTCAATCTGGTATTTGTAAGGGAGCCGGGGACCCTTTCCCTCTGGGAGCGGCTTTTAATGAGTGTGAGAGAGAGGTTTGTCCACAGAGAGAGAATGCAGGAGCACCATCATAGAATGCGCTGGAAGACCCTTGAGGAAGGGATCCAGCAGCTGAGAGAAGTGGCAGTATTGGAGGTACTCTTTGGGAGGGATGGACAGCATGGTAACGACCCTGACAAAGTCAGGTGCACAGGGCAAATGTTGTGGAATCTGGCAAATCTAGGGCCATCCGAATACTCCACCTTCATTGCAATGATTAATGCAGATAACGACCGAGAGACAGTGGGTTCTGTCACGAGCAAGCTTAGAAATTTTGAAAGCATGATCAATGGCCCAATGCAGGCTAACGTTTCTGCTGTGATTAAGAGCCTACAAGAGGAGATGAGGGAAATAAAGGAGGAGGTGAGGAGGAGCAGTTCCCATTTGGCACCGGTACAAGTCACAGGCCCCAAAGTCGGAGCCCAACGTCCCCCAGCTAGAGGGAGAGGGTACACCCCACGAGCTGAGCTATGGTACTTCCTGCGCGACCATGGGGAAGACATGGGAAGGTGGGATGGGAAACCCACTTCTGTCCTGGCAGCACGGGTGCGTCAACTCAAGGAGGGAAACACTAACCGGGGGAGTAACACTAAAGTGAAGGTAGCCTCAACCTCCCAGGACCGAGCTGCCAGATATTACAGAAGGGAGGATGATCTGACAGATCCCCTTGAAGGAACCTCTAGTATGTATGTCCAGGAAGGGAATGGTAACCAGTGCTAGAGGGGCCCTGCCTCTAGCCAGGGAGAGGCACGGGAAAACCGGATATTTTGGACGGTGTGGATCCGATGGCCTGGCACGTCAGAGCCACAAAAATACAAAGCGTTAGTTGATACTGGTGCGCAGTGTACCCTAATGCCATCGGGACATGTGGGGGCAGAACCTGTTTCCATTGCCGGGGTAACGGGGGGATCGCAGCAATTGACTCTGTTGGAAGCCGAGGTGAGCCTTACTGGGAAGGAGTGGCAGAAACATCCGATTGTGACTGGCCCAGAGGCCCCGTGCATTCTGGGCATAGACTTCCTCCGGAACGGCTATTACAAGGACCCAAAAGGTCTCAGGTGGGCATTTGGGATAGCTGCTGTGGAGGCAGAGAGCATTAGGCAATTGAACACCTTGCCCGGACTATCAGAAAACCCATCTGCAGTAGGACTCTTGAAGGTGGAAGAGCAACAAGTGCCAATTGCCACCTCGACAGTGCACCGCCGGCAGTATCGGACGAATCGAGATGCCGTGATCCCCATCCACAAAATGATCCGCGAGCTGGAGAGTCAAGGGGTGGTCAGCAAGACCCACTCACCCTTCAACAGCCCCATTTGGCCTGTGCGCAAGTCTGACGGAGAATGGAGATTGACTGTGGACTATCGTGGCTTGAATGAAGTGACTCCACCGTTGAGCGCTGCCGTGCCGGACATGCTGGAACTCCAGTACGAGCTGGAGTCCAAGGCAGCAAAGTGGTATGCCACTATTGACATTGCCAATGCTTTTTTCTCCATTCCTCTGGCAGCAGAATGTAGGCCTCAGTTTGCCTTCACCTGGAGGGGCGTACAGTACACCTGGAACCGACTGCCCCAGGGGTGGAAGCACAGTCCCACCATCTGCCATGGACTGATCCAGGCTGCACTGGAAAAGGGTGAAGCTCCGGAACATCTGCAGTACATCGATGACATCATTGTGGGGGGGAACACAGCAAAGGAAGTATTTGGGAAAGGAGAGAAGATCATCCAGATTCTCCTGGAAGCTGGTTTTGCCATCAAGAAGAGCAAAGTCAAGGGACCTGCCCGAGAGATCCAGTTCCTGGGGGTAAAGTGGCAAGACGGACGGCGTCAGATCCCCACCGAGGTCATCAATAAGATCGCTGCGATGTCTCCACCAACCAGCAAGAAGGAAACACAGGCTTTCCTAGGCGCCATAGGTTTTTGGAGAATGCACATTCCTGAGTACAGCCAGATTGTGAGCCCTCTGTACCTGGTTACCCGCAAGAAGAACGATTTCCACTGGGGCCCTGAACAGCAACAAGCTTTTGCCCAAATCAAGCGGGAGATCGCTCATGCGCTAGCCCTTGGCCCAGTCAGGACGGGACCAGAGGTGAGGAACGTGCTCTACTCTGCGGCCGGGAACAATGGTTTGTCCTGGAGCCTTTGGCAGAAGGTGCCTGGAGAGACTCGTGGCCGACCACTGGGATTCTGGAGTCGAAGTTATAGAGGGTCTGAGGCCAACTACACTCCCACAGAGAAGGAAATCCTAGCAGCCTATGAAGGAGTCCAAGCTGCCTCGGAAGTGATTGGCACCGAAGCACAACTCCTCCTGGCACCCCGACTACCGGTGCTGGGGTGGATGTTTAAAGGAAAGGTTCCCTCCACCCACCACGCCACTGACGCCACATGGAGCAAATGGATTGCCCTCATCACACAACGCGCCCGTATTGGAAACCCAAATCGCCCTGGGATTTTGGAGATCATTACGAACTGGCCGGAAGGTGAAGACTTTGGCCTCACTGACGAAGAGGAGCAGGAACAAGTGACGCGGGCTGAAGAAGCTCCACCGTACAACCAACTACCAGCAGAGGAAACACGATATGCTCTTTTCACTGACGGTTCCTGTCGCATCGTAGGGATGAACCGGAAGTGGAAAGCAGCCGTATGGAGCCCCACACGACAGGTCGCACAAGCTACTGAAGGAGAAGGTGGATCAAGTCAACTTGCTGAACTCAAAGCCGTTCAACTAGCCCTGGACATTGCTGAAAGAGAGAAGTGGCCAAAGCTCTACCTTTATACTGATTCGTGGATGGTAGCCAATGCTCTGTGGGGCTGGCTGGAAAGGTGGAAAAAGGCCAACTGGCAGCGTAGGGGAAAACCAATTTGGGCTGCTGATGAGTGGAAAGATATTGCCACTCGGGTAAAGAAGCTACCTGTGAGGGTCCGTCATGTAGATGCTCATGTCCCCAGGAGTCGGGCTAATGAAGAACATCGTAACAATGAACAGGTAGATCAGGCTGCAAAAATAGAGGTGTCCCAGATAGACTTGGATTGGCAACATAAAGGAGAGTTGTTCTTAGCTCGATGGGCCCATGATGCCTCAGGCCATCAAGGCAGAGAGGCCGCTTATAAATGGGCACGGGACCGAGGGGTGGATCTAACCATGAACAGTATCTCCCAGGTTATCCAAGACTGTGAGACCTGTGCTGCGATCAAGCAGGCCAAGCGGGTGAAGCCTCTGTGGTACGGCGGACGATGGTCGAAGTACAGGTATGGGGAAGCCTGGCAAATTGACTACATCACTCTTCCCCAAACCCGTCAAGGCAAGCGCTACGTGCTGACCATGGTGGAAGCAACCACTGGGTGGCTGGAGACCTACCCTGTGCCTCATGCTACCGCCCGGAACACCATCTTGGGCCTGGAAAAGCAAGTTCTTTGGAGACATGGCACCCCTGAGAGAATCGAGTCAGACAACGGGACACATTTCAAGAATAGCCTCATAAGCACTTGGGCCAGAGAACATGGAATCGAATGGCTATATCATATCCCTTATCATGCACCAGCTGCCGGGAAAGTTGAACGGTGCAATGGGCTACTTAAGACTACCCTAAAAGCACTTGGAGGAGGGACTTTCAAAAATTGGGAACTGAACTTAGCAAAGGCCACCTGGATGGTCAATACCCGAGGGTCCATCAATCGAGCTGGTCCTGCCCAGTCTGGACCCTTGCACACAGTGGACGGAGATAAAGTCCCTGTGGTACACACGAGAGGTATGTTAGGAAAGACTGTTTGGATTAATCCCACATCAGGCAAAGGCACACCCCTCCGTGGGGTTGTTTTTGCTCAGGGACCTGGTTACACTTGGTGGGTAATGCAGAAAAATGGGGAAACCCGTTGTGTACCACAAGGAGACCTAATTTTAAGTGAGAACTCTGTGTAAGGTTTCATTGTGTATATATGTATATATGTATCTGTAAGGGGGCATTGGGTTGGGTACGGTGTAGATGGTAATAGAATAAGGGGTGGATTATGTCCTGGGTTACAGTGTAAAATGTGCCAAAAGAAAAAAAATATATTCTATTACCATCTTCAGGAGCTGTTGAGACCAGGTGGGGCGGTGCTCCCTGCCTCCCCCCCTCTGGACTATCTCCTGTTACTGGGCACAACAATGCCTTATCGCCTGACCCATCGGTAACTCGCTCCTGGGCTATCTCCTGTTCATGGCCCATCAAGGAACTGCCTCACGACTCCCCATCCCATTGTGAGATGCTCCGCCCGGGGAGGGGGGGGGAAGGAGCCAAGCAGTCCATGGCAAATAAAAACGAAGATTTTGAACACCCTAGCAGCCTTTCTTCCACTGGATTCCCAGAGGAGCTTTTCCCCCCACTGGAGTTCCAGAGGACGAGAGCTACCTGCCGACCACTGGACCTTCGGAGGAAGACCAGACTCTTTTACCTGATTGCTGCTTCCACAGAACTACACCCATCGCTTCAGGAGGACTGCAGCCAGCATCTTATCGGACTGCTACTGCCACCCTAACAGGGTGTCAGGTTGTATTCCTGACTCTGTCAGTATAAACCAGTGGGTTGTTTGTTTTTTTCCCTGCCTTGTGTTTTATATATATATATATAAGTAAAGAACTGTTATTCCTATTCCCCATATCTTTGCCTGAAGGCCCGTTAATTTCAAAATTATAATAGTTTGGAGGGAAGGGGGTTGCACTCTCCATTTCAAGGGAGGCTCCTGCCTTCCTCCACAGACACCTGTCTTTTTCAAACCAAGACAGATTTTGGCGCCCAACGTGGGGCTCGAGGGCATCGAGAGATAAAGGAATAACGGTTTTTGTGCATTGGATATAGATTCCTTGTTAAGTGGCATCATGTGGGCTAGCTTATCCCGGTTCGTGTGGCATGTGGTGGTGGCTGTATTTCTCCCATTTGCAGGCCCTTATCTAAACATGGGTCCTATAACTAAGGCTACCGTGACTGTTATCCAGTTTGTTTTATGGATTAATAAGGTGAGGAATTCATGGCTTATTAACTTCCTCTGGAAGGCGGGCACATGGATTCGGAGCTATCAAACACTAAATGTATGCTTTTGGGGTTACTTTACTAATGGTACCTACTGTGAGGAAATGACACCGGGAGAAACTTTCTCCCAACCCCTAACCCAGCTCTTTGGGTCTACTCCACCAGTTTTCGAAGGATTCAGAGCTTTCCTAAGTGCTAATGATATCATACAGTGGCTAGTGTTGCTGATAATCCTGTTTTATTCAGTATTCAGAGATCAGGGGAGATTGGCTTGGATAACTACCCTGACTAGGAATGCTGCTCCAGACTCTGACCCTGCCTCACAGCTCACATCAGAAATGAACCACTCGGATTGGGTGAAGGAGATACGTGAGATGGGCCAGATGCTGAAGGAGTGCATTCTCTCAGCTGCTGGGAATCCCTCCTCCTGCCTTGAAGAGGGAGAGTCTAATGGTGCAGCAGTAGAACCCACAGACGTTACAACCGTCCAGGTTCCAGCTGAAACGCAAGGGCAGTCAGAGCCAGCAGCAGTCGCCCCTGTGGAAACGAGGAAATCTAAGATGAAATCAGACCACTCAGTTAAGAAAGGAGGGCCCTCAGAACCTGCAGGCGAGCCAGTGGTTGAGATACTCACCGAGTCCCTGACGTATGACAGTCTCCGTAATCTGCACAAAGACATCGTACGGCGGGGGCGTGAGGCTTTTACAACCCGGTTACTTCGGGTCTGGGATCTTATGGGTACGGGTGTGCAACTGGATGGCAGTGAGGCAAGGAATTTGGGACCCTTGACTCAGGACTCAGGTGTCAATCTGGTATTTGTAAGGGAGCCGGGGACCCTTTCCCTCTGGGAGCGGCTTTTAATGAGTGTGAGAGAGAGGTTTGTCCACAGAGAGAGAATGCAGGAGCACCATCATAGAATGCGCTGGAAGACCCTTGAGGAAGGGATCCAGCAGCTGAGAGAAGTGGCAGTATTGGAGGTACTCTTTGGGAGGGATGGACAGCATGGTAACGACCCTGACAAAGTCAGGTGCACAGGGCAAATGTTGTGGAATCTGGCAAATCTAGGGCCATCCGAATACTCCACCTTCATTGCAATGATTAATGCAGATAACGACCGAGAGACAGTGGGTTCTGTCACGAGCAAGCTTAGAAATTTTGAAAGCATGATCAATGGCCCAATGCAGGCTAACGTTTCTGCTGTGATTAAGAGCCTACAAGAGGAGATGAGGGAAATAAAGGAGGAGGTGAGGAGGAGCAGTTCCCATTTGGCACCGGTACAAGTCACAGGCCCCAAAGTCGGAGCCCAACGTCCCCCAGCTAGAGGGAGAGGGTACACCCCACGAGCTGAGCTATGGTACTTCCTGCGCGACCATGGGGAAGACATGGGAAGGTGGGATGGGAAACCCACTTCTGTCCTGGCAGCACGGGTGCGTCAACTCAAGGAGGGAAACACTAACCGGGGGAGTAACACTAAAGTGAAGGTAGCCTCAACCTCCCAGGACCGAGCTGCCAGATATTACAGAAGGGAGGATGATCTGACAGATCCCCTTGAAGGAACCTCTAGTATGTATGTCCAGGAAGGGAATGGTAACCAGTGCTAGAGGGGCCCTGCCTCTAGCCAGGGAGAGGCACGGGAAAACCGGATATTTTGGACGGTGTGGATCCGATGGCCTGGCACGTCAGAGCCACAAAAATACAAAGCGTTAGTTGATACTGGTGCGCAGTGTACCCTAATGCCATCGGGACATGTGGGGGCAGAACCTGTTTCCATTGCCGGGGTAACGGGGGGATCGCAGCAATTGACTCTGTTGGAAGCCGAGGTGAGCCTTACTGGGAAGGAGTGGCAGAAACATCCGATTGTGACTGGCCCAGAGGCCCCGTGCATTCTGGGCATAGACTTCCTCCGGAACGGCTATTACAAGGACCCAAAAGGTCTCAGGTGGGCATTTGGGATAGCTGCTGTGGAGGCAGAGAGCATTAGGCAATTGAACACCTTGCCCGGACTATCAGAAAACCCATCTGCAGTAGGACTCTTGAAGGTGGAAGAGCAACAAGTGCCAATTGCCACCTCGACAGTGCACCGCCGGCAGTATCGGACGAATCGAGATGCCGTGATCCCCATCCACAAAATGATCCGCGAGCTGGAGAGTCAAGGGGTGGTCAGCAAGACCCACTCACCCTTCAACAGCCCCATTTGGCCTGTGCGCAAGTCTGACGGAGAATGGAGATTGACTGTGGACTATCGTGGCTTGAATGAAGTGACTCCACCGTTGAGCGCTGCCGTGCCGGACATGCTGGAACTCCAGTACGAGCTGGAGTCCAAGGCAGCAAAGTGGTATGCCACTATTGACATTGCCAATGCTTTTTTCTCCATTCCTCTGGCAGCAGAATGTAGGCCTCAGTTTGCCTTCACCTGGAGGGGCGTACAGTACACCTGGAACCGACTGCCCCAGGGGTGGAAGCACAGTCCCACCATCTGCCATGGACTGATCCAGGCTGCACTGGAAAAGGGTGAAGCTCCGGAACATCTGCAGTACATCGATGACATCATTGTGGGGGGGAACACAGCAAAGGAAGTATTTGGGAAAGGAGAGAAGATCATCCAGATTCTCCTGGAAGCTGGTTTTGCCATCAAGAAGAGCAAAGTCAAGGGACCTGCCCGAGAGATCCAGTTCCTGGGGGTAAAGTGGCAAGACGGACGGCGTCAGATCCCCACCGAGGTCATCAATAAGATCGCTGCGATGTCTCCACCAACCAGCAAGAAGGAAACACAGGCTTTCCTAGGCGCCATAGGTTTTTGGAGAATGCACATTCCTGAGTACAGCCAGATTGTGAGCCCTCTGTACCTGGTTACCCGCAAGAAGAACGATTTCCACTGGGGCCCTGAACAGCAACAAGCTTTTGCCCAAATCAAGCGGGAGATCGCTCATGCGCTAGCCCTTGGCCCAGTCAGGACGGGACCAGAGGTGAGGAACGTGCTCTACTCTGCGGCCGGGAACAATGGTTTGTCCTGGAGCCTTTGGCAGAAGGTGCCTGGAGAGAGACTCGTGGCCGACCACTGGGATTCTGGAGTCGAAGTTATAGAGGGTCTGAGGCCAACTACACTCCCACAGAGAAGGAAATCCTAGCAGCCTATGAAGGAGTCCAAGCTGCCTCGGAAGTGATTGGCACCGAAGCACAACTCCTCCTGGCACCCCGACTACCGGTGCTGGGGTGGATGTTTAAAGGAAAGGTTCCCTCCACCCACCACGCCACTGACGCCACATGGAGCAAATGGATTGCCCTCATCACACAACGCGCCCGTATTGGAAACCCAAATCGCCCTGGGATTTTGGAGATCATTACGAACTGGCCGGAAGGTGAAGACTTTGGCCTCACTGACGAAGAGGAGCAGGAACAAGTGACGCGGGCTGAAGAAGCTCCACCGTACAACCAACTACCAGCAGAGGAAACACGATATGCTCTTTTCACTGACGGTTCCTGTCGCATCGTAGGGATGAACCGGAAGTGGAAAGCAGCCGTATGGAGCCCCACACGACAGGTCGCACAAGCTACTGAAGGAGAAGGTGGATCAAGTCAACTTGCTGAACTCAAAGCCGTTCAACTAGCCCTGGACATTGCTGAAAGAGAGAAGTGGCCAAAGCTCTACCTTTATACTGATTCGTGGATGGTAGCCAATGCTCTGTGGGGCTGGCTGGAAAGGTGGAAAAAGGCCAACTGGCAGCGTAGGGGAAAACCAATTTGGGCTGCTGATGAGTGGAAAGATATTGCCACTCGGGTAAAGAAGCTACCTGTGAGGGTCCGTCATGTAGATGCTCATGTCCCCAGGAGTCGGGCTAATGAAGAACATCGTAACAATGAACAGGTAGATCAGGCTGCAAAAATAGAGGTGTCCCAGATAGACTTGGATTGGCAACATAAAGGAGAGTTGTTCTTAGCTCGATGGGCCCATGATGCCTCAGGCCATCAAGGCAGAGAGGCCGCTTATAAATGGGCACGGGACCGAGGGGTGGATCTAACCATGAACAGTATCTCCCAGGTTATCCAAGACTGTGAGACCTGTGCTGCGATCAAGCAGGCCAAGCGGGTGAAGCCTCTGTGGTACGGCGGACGATGGTCGAAGTACAGGTATGGGGAAGCCTGGCAAATTGACTACATCACTCTTCCCCAAACCCGTCAAGGCAAGCGCTACGTGCTGACCATGGTGGAAGCAACCACTGGGTGGCTGGAGACCTACCCTGTGCCTCATGCTACCGCCCGGAACACCATCTTGGGCCTGGAAAAGCAAGTTCTTTGGAGACATGGCACCCCTGAGAGAATCGAGTCAGACAACGGGACACATTTCAAGAATAGCCTCATAAGCACTTGGGCCAGAGAACATGGAATCGAATGGATATATCATATCCCTTATCATGCACCAGCTGCCGGGAAAGTTGAACGGTGCAATGGGCTACTTAAGACTACCCTAAAAGCACTTGGAGGAGGGACTTTCAAAAATTGGGAACTGAACTTAGCAAAGGCCACCTGGATGGTCAATACCCGAGGGTCCATCAATCGAGCTGGTCCTGCCCAGTCTGGACCCTTGCACACAGTGGACGGAGATAAAGTCCCTGTGGTACACACGAGAGGTATGTTAGGAAAGACTGTTTGGATTAATCCCACATCAGGCAAAGGCACACCCCTCCGTGGGGTTGTTTTTGCTCAGGGACCTGGTTACACTTGGTGGGTAATGCAGAAAAATGGGGAAACCCGTTGTGTACCACAAGGAGACCTAATTTTAAGTGAGAACTCTGTGTAAGGTTTCATTGTGTATATATGTATATATGTATCTGTAAGGGGGCATTGGGTTGGGTACGGTGTAGATGGTAATAGAATAAGGGGTGGATTATGTCCTGGGTTACAGTGTAAAATGTGCCAAAAGAAAAAAAATATATTCTATTACCATCTTCAGGAGCTGTTGAGACCAGGTGGGGCGGTGCTCCCTGCCTCCCCCCCTCTGGACTATCTCCTGTTACTGGGCACAACAATGCCTTATCGCCTGACCCATCGGTAACTCGCTCCTGGGCTATCTCCTGTTCATGGCCCATCAAGGAACTGCCTCACGACTCCCCATCCCACTGTGAGATGCTCCGCCCGGGGGGGGGGGGGGAAGGAGCCAAGCAGTCCATGCCAAATAAAAACGGAGATTTTGAACACCCTAGCAGCCTTTCTTCCACTGGATTCCCAGAGGAGCTTTTCCCCCCACTGGAGTTCCAGAGGACGAGAGCTACCTGCCGACCACTGGACCTTCGGAGGAAGACCAGACTCTTTTACCTGATTGCTGCTTCCACAGAACTACACCCATCGCTTCAGGAGGACTGCAGCCAGCATCTTATCGGACTGCTACTGCCACCCTAACAGGGTGTCAGGTTGTATTCCTGACTCTGTCAGTATAAACCAGTGGGTTGTTTGTTTTTTCCCTGCCTTGTGTTTTATATATATATATATATTAGTAAAGAACTGTTATTCCTATTCCCCATATCTTTGCCTGAAGGCCCGTTAATTTCAAAATTATAATAGTTTGGAGGGAAGGGGGTTGCACTCTCCATTTCAAGGGAGGCTCCTGCCTTCCTCCACAGACACCTGTCTTTTTCAAACCAAGACAGATTTTGGCGCCCAACGTGGGGCTCGAGGGCATCGAGAGATAAAGGAATAACGGTTTTTGTGCATTGGATATAGATTCCTTGTTAAGTGGCATCATGTGGGCTAGCTTATCCCGGTTCGTGTGGCATGTGGTGGTGGCTGTATTTCTCCCATTTGCAGGCCCTTATCTAAACATGGGTCCTATAACTAAGGCTACCGTGACTGTTATCCAGTTTGTTTTATGGATTAATAAGGTGAGGAATTCATGGCTTATTAACTTCCTCTGGAAGGCGGGCACATGGATTCGGAGCTATCAAACACTAAATGTATGCTTTTGGGGTTACTTTACTAATGGTACCTACTGTGAGGAAATGACACCGGGAGAAACTTTCTCCCAACCCCTAACCCAGCTCTTTGGGTCTACTCCACCAGTTTTCGAAGGATTCAGAGCTTTCCTAAGTGCTAATGATATCATACAGTGGCTAGTGTTGCTGATAATCCTGTTTTATTCAGTATTCAGAGATCAGGGGAGATTGGCTTGGATAACTACCCTGACTAGGAATGCTGCTCCAGACTCTGACCCTGCCTCACAGCTCACATCAGAAATGAACCACTCGGATTGGGTGAAGGAGATACGTGAGATGGGCCAGATGCTGAAGGAGTGCATTCTCTCAGCTGCTGGGAATCCCTCCTCCTGCCTTGAAGAGGGAGAGTCTAATGGTGCAGCAGTAGAACCCACAGACGTTACAACCGTCCAGGTTCCAGCTGAAACGCAAGGGCAGTCAGAGCCAGCAGCAGTCGCCCCTGTGGAAACGAGGAAATCTAAGATGAAATCAGACCACTCAGTTAAGAAAGGAGGGCCCTCAGAACCTGCAGGCGAGCCAGTGGTTGAGATACTCACCGAGTCCCTGACGTATGACAGTCTCCGTAATCTGCACAAAGACATCGTACGGCGGGGGCGTGAGGCTTTTACAACCCGGTTACTTCGGGTCTGGGATCTTATGGGTACGGGTGTGCAACTGGATGGCAGTGAGGCAAGGAATTTGGGACCCTTGACTCAGGACTCAGGTGTCAATCTGGTATTTGTAAGGGAGCCGGGGACCCTTTCCCTCTGGGAGCGGCTTTTAATGAGTGTGAGAGAGAGGTTTGTCCACAGAGAGAGAATGCAGGAGCACCATCATAGAATGCGCTGGAAGACCCTTGAGGAAGGGATCCAGCAGCTGAGAGAAGTGGCAGTATTGGAGGTACTCTTTGGGAGGGATGGACAGCATGGTAACGACCCTGACAAAGTCAGGTGCACAGGGCAAATGTTGTGGAATCTGGCAAATCTAGGGCCATCCGAATACTCCACCTTCATTGCAATGATTAATGCAGATAACGACCGAGAGACAGTGGGTTCTGTCACGAGCAAGCTTAGAAATTTTGAAAGCATGATCAATGGCCCAATGCAGGCTAACGTTTCTGCTGTGATTAAGAGCCTACAAGAGGAGATGAGGGAAATAAAGGAGGAGGTGAGGAGGAGCAGTTCCCATTTGGCACCGGTACAAGTCACAGGCCCCAAAGTCGGAGCCCAACGTCCCCCAGCTAGAGGGAGAGGGTACACCCCACGAGCTGAGCTATGGTACTTCCTGCGCGACCATGGGGAAGACATGGGAAGGTGGGATGGGAAACCCACTTCTGTCCTGGCAGCACGGGTGCGTCAACTCAAGGAGGGAAACACTAACCGGGGGAGTAACACTAAAGTGAAGGTAGCCTCAACCTCCCAGGACCGAGCTGCCAGATATTACAGAAGGGAGGATGATCTGACAGATCCCCTTGAAGGAACCTCTAGTATGTATGTCCAGGAAGGGAATGGTAACCAGTGCTAGAGGGGCCCTGCCTCTAGCCAGGGAGAGGCACGGGAAAACCGGATATTTTGGACGGTGTGGATCCGATGGCCTGGCACGTCAGAGCCACAAAAATACAAAGCGTTAGTTGATACTGGTGCGCAGTGTACCCTAATGCCATCGGGACATGTGGGGGCAGAACCTGTTTCCATTGCCGGGGTAACGGGGGGATCGCAGCAATTGACTCTGTTGGAAGCCGAGGTGAGCCTTACTGGGAAGGAGTGGCAGAAACATCCGATTGTGACTGGCCCAGAGGCCCCGTGCATTCTGGGCATAGACTTCCTCCGGAACGGCTATTACAAGGACCCAAAAGGTCTCAGGTGGGCATTTGGGATAGCTGCTGTGGAGGCAGAGAGCATTAGGCAATTGAACACCTTGCCCGGACTATCAGAAAACCCATCTGCAGTAGGACTCTTGAAGGTGGAAGAGCAACAAGTGCCAATTGCCACCTCGACAGTGCACCGCCGGCAGTATCGGACGAATCGAGATGCCGTGATCCCCATCCACAAAATGATCCGCGAGCTGGAGAGTCAAGGGGTGGTCAGCAAGACCCACTCACCCTTCAACAGCCCCATTTGGCCTGTGCGCAAGTCTGACGGAGAATGGAGATTGACTGTGGACTATCGTGGCTTGAATGAAGTGACTCCACCGTTGAGCGCTGCCGTGCCGGACATGCTGGAACTCCAGTACGAGCTGGAGTCCAAGGCAGCAAAGTGGTATGCCACTATTGACATTGCCAATGCTTTTTTCTCCATTCCTCTGGCAGCAGAATGTAGGCCTCAGTTTGCCTTCACCTGGAGGGGCGTACAGTACACCTGGAACCGACTGCCCCAGGGGTGGAAGCACAGTCCCACCATCTGCCATGGACTGATCCAGGCTGCACTGGAAAAGGGTGAAGCTCCGGAACATCTGCAGTACATCGATGACATCATTGTGGGGGGGAACACAGCAAAGGAAGTATTTGGGAAAGGAGAGAAGATCATCCAGATTCTCCTGGAAGCTGGTTTTGCCATCAAGAAGAGCAAAGTCAAGGGACCTGCCCGAGAGATCCAGTTCCTGGGGGTAAAGTGGCAAGACGGACGGCGTCAGATCCCCACCGAGGTCATCAATAAGATCGCTGCGATGTCTCCACCAACCAGCAAGAAGGAAACACAGGCTTTCCTAGGCGCCATAGGTTTTTGGAGAATGCACATTCCTGAGTACAGCCAGATTGTGAGCCCTCTGTACCTGGTTACCCGCAAGAAGAACGATTTCCACTGGGGCCCTGAACAGCAACAAGCTTTTGCCCAAATCAAGCGGGAGATCGCTCATGCGCTAGCCCTTGGCCCAGTCAGGACGGGACCAGAGGTGAGGAACGTGCTCTACTCTGCGGCCGGGAACAATGGTTTGTCCTGGAGCCTTTGGCAGAAGGTGCCTGGAGAGAGACTCGTGGCCGACCACTGGGATTCTGGAGTCGAAGTTATAGAGGGTCTGAGGCCAACTACACTCCCACAGAGAAGGAAATCCTAGCAGCCTATGAAGGAGTCCAAGCTGCCTCGGAAGTGATTGGCACCGAAGCACAACTCCTCCTGGCACCCCGACTACCGGTGCTGGGGTGGATGTTTAAAGGAAAGGTTCCCTCCACCCACCACGCCACTGACGCCACATGGAGCAAATGGATTGCCCTCATCACACAACGCGCCCGTATTGGAAACCCAAATCGCCCTGGGATTTTGGAGATCATTACGAACTGGCCGGAAGGTGAAGACTTTGGCCTCACTGACGAAGAGGAGCAGGAACAAGTGACGCGGGCTGAAGAAGCTCCACCGTACAACCAACTACCAGCAGAGGAAACACGATATGCTCTTTTCACTGACGGTTCCTGTCGCATCGTAGGGATGAACCGGAAGTGGAAAGCAGCCGTATGGAGCCCCACACGACAGGTCGCACAAGCTACTGAAGGAGAAGGTGGATCAAGTCAACTTGCTGAACTCAAAGCCGTTCAACTAGCCCTGGACATTGCTGAAAGAGAGAGGTGGCCAAAGCTCTACCTTTATACTGATTCGTGGATGGTAGCCAATGCTCTGTGGGGCTGGCTGGAAAGGTGGAAAAAGGCCAACTGGCAGCGTAGGGGAAAACCAATTTGGGCTGCTGATGAGTGGAAAGATATTGCCACTCGGGTAAAGAAGCTACCTGTGAGGGTCCGTCATGTAGATGCTCATGTCCCCAGGAGTCGGGCTAATGAAGAACATCGTAACAATGAACAGGTAGATCAGGCTGCAAAAATAGAGGTGTCCCAGATAGACTTGGATTGGCAACATAAAGGAGAGTTGTTCTTAGCTCGATGGGCCCATGATGCCTCAGGCCATCAAGGCAGAGAGGCCGCTTATAAATGGGCACGGGACCGAGGGGTGGATCTAACCATGAACAGTATCTCCCAGGTTATCCAAGACTGTGAGACCTGTGCTGCGATCAAGCAGGCCAAGCGGGTGAAGCCTCTGTGGTACGGCGGACGATGGTCGAAGTACAGGTATGGGGAAGCCTGGCAAATTGACTACATCACTCTTCCCCAAACCCGTCAAGGCAAGCGCTACGTGCTGACCATGGTGGAAGCAACCACTGGGTGGCTGGAGACCTACCCTGTGCCTCATGCTACCGCCCGGAACACCATCTTGGGCCTGGAAAAGCAAGTTCTTTGGAGACATGGCACCCCTGAGAGAATCGAGTCAGACAACGGGACACATTTCAAGAATAGCCTCATAAGCACTTGGGCCAGAGAACATGGAATCGAATGGATATATCATATCCCTTATCATGCACCAGCTGCCGGGAAAGTTGAACGGTGCAATGGGCTACTTAAGACTACCCTAAAAGCACTTGGAGGAGGGACTTTCAAAAATTGGGAACTGAACTTAGCAAAGGCCACCTGGATGGTCAATACCCGAGGGTCCATCAATCGAGCTGGTCCTGCCCAGTCTGGACCCTTGCACACAGTGGACGGAGATAAAGTCCCTGTGGTACACACGAGAGGTATGTTAGGAAAGACTGTTTGGATTAATCCCACATCAGGCAAAGGCACACCCCTCCGTGGGGTTGTTTTTGCTCAGGGACCTGGTTACACTTGGTGGGTAATGCAGAAAAATGGGGAAACCCGTTGTGTACCACAAGGAGACCTAATTTTAAGTGAGAACTCTGTGTAAGGTTTCATTGTGTATATATGTATATATGTATCTGTAAGGGGGCATTGGGTTGGGTACGGTGTAGATGGTAATAGAATAAGGGGTGGATTATGTCCTGGGTTACAGTGTAAAATGTGCCAAAAGAAAAAAAATATATTCTATTACCATCTTCAGGAGCTGTTGAGACCAGGTGGGGCGGTGCTCCCTGCCTCCCCCCCTCTGGACTATCTCCTGTTACTGGGCACAACAATGCCTTATCGCCTGACCCATCGGTAACTCGCTCCTGGGCTATCTCCTGTTCATGGCCCATCAAGGAACTGCCTCACGACTCCCCATCCCATTGTGAGATGCTCCGCCCGGGGAGGGGGGGGGAAGGAGCCAAGCAGTCCATGGCAAATAAAAACGAAGATTTTGAACACCCTAGCAGCCTTTCTTCCACTGGATTCCCAGAGGAGCTTTTCCCCCCACTGGAGTTCCAGAGGACGAGAGCTACCTGCCGACCACTGGACCTTCGGAGGAAGACCAGACTCTTTTACCTGATTGCTGCTTCCACAGAACTACACCCATCGCTTCAGGAGGACTGCAGCCAGCATCTTATCGGACTGCTACTGCCACCCTAACAGGGTGTCAGGTTGTATTCCTGACTCTGTCAGTATAAACCAGTGGGTTGTTTGTTTTTTTCCCTGCCTTGTGTTTTATATATATATATATATATAAGTAAAGAACTGTTATTCCTATTCCCCATATCTTTGCCTGAAGGCCCGTTAATTTCAAAATTATAATAGTTTGGAGGGAAGGGGGTTGCACTCTCCATTTCAAGGGAGGCTCCTGCCTTCCTCCACAGACACCTGTCTTTTTCAAACCAAGACAGATTTTGGCGCCCAACGTGGGGCTCGAGGGCATCGAGAGATAAAGGAATAACGGTTTTTGTGCATTGGATATAGATTCCTTGTTAAGTGGCATCATGTGGGCTAGCTTATCCCGGTTCTTGTGGCATGTGGTGGTGGCTGTATTTCTCCCATTTGCAGGCCCTTATCTAAACATGGGTCCTATAACTAAGGCTACCGTGACTGTTATCCAGTTTGTTTTATGGATTAATAAGGTGAGGAATTCATGGCTTATTAACTTCCTCTGGAAGGCGGGCACATGGATTCGGAGCTATCAAACACTAAATGTATGCTTTTGGGGTTACTTTACTAATGGTACCTACTGTGAGGAAATGACACCGGGAGAAACTTTCTCCCAACCCCTAACCCAGCTCTTTGGGTCTACTCCACCAGTTTTCGAAGGATTCAGAGCTTTCCTAAGTGCTAATGATATCATACAGTGGCTAGTGTTGCTGATAATCCTGTTTTATTCAGTATTCAGAGATCAGGGGAGATTGGCTTGGATAACTACCCTGACTAGGAATGCTGCTCCAGAATCTGACCCTGCCTCACAGCTCACATCAGAAATGAACCACTCGGATTGGGTGAAGGAGATACGTGAGATGGGCCAGATGCTGAAGGAGTGCATTCTCTCAGCTGCTGGGAATCCCTCCTCCTGCCTTGAAGAGGGAGAGTCTAATGGTGCAGCAGTAGAACCCACAGACGTTACAACCGTCCAGGTTCCAGCTGAAACGCAAGGGCAGTCAGAGCCAGCAGCAGTCGCCCCTGTGGAAACGAGGAAATCTAAGATGAAATCAGACCACTCAGTTAAGAAAGGAGGGCCCTCAGAACCTGCAGGCGAGCCAGTGGTTGAGATACTCACCGAGTCCCTGACGTATGACAGTCTCCGTAATCTGCACAAAGACATCGTACGGCGGGGGCGTGAGGCTTTTACAACCCGGTTACTTCGGGTCTGGGATCTTATGGGTACGGGTGTGCAACTGGATGGCAGTGAGGCAAGGAATTTGGGACCCTTGACTCAGGACTCAGGTGTCAATCTGGTATTTGTAAGGGAGCCGGGGACCCTTTCCCTCTGGGAGCGGCTTTTAATGAGTGTGAGAGAGAGGTTTGTCCACAGAGAGAGAATGCAGGAGCACCATCATAGAATGCGCTGGAAGACCCTTGAGGAAGGGATCCAGCAGCTGAGAGAAGTGGCAGTATTGGAGGTACTCTTTGGGAGGGATGGACAGCATGGTAACGACCCTGACAAAGTCAGGTGCACAGGGCAAATGTTGTGGAATCTGGCAAATCTAGGGCCATCCGAATACTCCACCTTCATTGCAATGATTAATGCAGATAACGACCGAGAGACAGTGGGTTCTGTCACGAGCAAGCTTAGAAATTTTGAAAGCATGATCAATGGCCCAATGCAGGCTAACGTTTCTGCTGTGATTAAGAGCCTACAAGAGGAGATGAGGGAAATAAAGGAGGAGGTGAGGAGGAGCAGTTCCCATTTGGCACCGGTACAAGTCACAGGCCCCAAAGTCGGAGCCCAACGTCCCCCAGCTAGAGGGAGAGGGTACACCCCACGAGCTGAGCTATGGTACTTCCTGCGCGACCATGGGGAAGACATGGGAAGGTGGGATGGGAAACCCACTTCTGTCCTGGCAGCACGGGTGCGTCAACTCAAGGAGGGAAACACTAACCGGGGGAGTAACACTAAAGTGAAGGTAGCCTCAACCTCCCAGGACCGAGCTGCCAGATATTACAGAAGGGAGGATGATCTGACAGATCCCCTTGAAGGAACCTCTAGTATGTATGTCCAGGAAGGGAATGGTAACCAGTGCTAGAGGGGCCCTGCCTCTAGCCAGGGAGAGGCACGGGAAAACCGGATATTTTGGACGGTGTGGATCCGATGGCCTGGCACGTCAGAGCCACAAAAATACAAAGCGTTAGTTGATACTGGTGCGCAGTGTACCCTAATGCCATCGGGACATGTGGGGGCAGAACCTGTTTCCATTGCCGGGGTAACGGGGGGATCGCAGCAATTGACTCTGTTGGAAGCCGAGGTGAGCCTTACTGGGAAGGAGTGGCAGAAACATCCGATTGTGACTGGCCCAGAGGCCCCGTGCATTCTGGGCATAGACTTCCTCCGGAACGGCTATTACAAGGACCCAAAAGGTCTCAGGTGGGCATTTGGGATAGCTGCTGTGGAGGCAGAGAGCATTAGGCAATTGAACACCTTGCCCGGACTATCAGAAAACCCATCTGCAGTAGGACTCTTGAAGGTGGAAGAGCAACAAGTGCCAATTGCCACCTCGACAGTGCACCGCCGGCAGTATCGGACGAATCGAGATGCCGTGATCCCCATCCACAAAATGATCCGCGAGCTGGAGAGTCAAGGGGTGGTCAGCAAGACCCACTCACCCTTCAACAGCCCCATTTGGCCTGTGCGCAAGTCTGACGGAGAATGGAGATTGACTGTGGACTATCGTGGCTTGAATGAAGTGACTCCACCGTTGAGCGCTGCCGTGCCGGACATGCTGGAACTCCAGTACGAGCTGGAGTCCAAGGCAGCAAAGTGGTATGCCACTATTGACATTGCCAATGCTTTTTTCTCCATTCCTCTGGCAGCAGAATGTAGGCCTCAGTTTGCCTTCACCTGGAGGGGCGTACAGTACACCTGGAACCGACTGCCCCAGGGGTGGAAGCACAGTCCCACCATCTGCCATGGACTGATCCAGGCTGCACTGGAAAAGGGTGAAGCTCCGGAACATCTGCAGTACATCGATGACATCATTGTGGGGGGGAACACAGCAAAGGAAGTATTTGGGAAAGGAGAGAAGATCATCCAGATTCTCCTGGAAGCTGGTTTTGCCATCAAGAAGAGCAAAGTCAAGGGACCTGCCCGAGAGATCCAGTTCCTGGGGGTAAAGTGGCAAGACGGACGGCGTCAGATCCCCACCGAGGTCATCAATAAGATCGCTGCGATGTCTCCACCAACCAGCAAGAAGGAAACACAGGCTTTCCTAGGCGCCATAGGTTTTTGGAGAATGCACATTCCTGAGTACAGCCAGATTGTGAGCCCTCTCTACCTGGTTACCCGCAAGAAGAACGATTTCCACTGGGGCCCTGAACAGCAACAAGCTTTTGCCCAAATCAAGCGGGAGATCGCTCATGCGCTAGCCCTTGGCCCAGTCAGGACGGGACCAGAGGTGAGGAACGTGCTCTACTCTGCGGCCGGGAACAATGGTTTGTCCTGGAGCCTTTGGCAGAAGGTGCCTGGAGAGAGACTCGTGGCCGACCACTGGGATTCTGGAGTCGAAGTTATAGAGGGTCTGAGGCCAACTACACTCCCACAGAGAAGGAAATCCTAGCAGCCTATGAAGGAGTCCAAGCTGCCTCGGAAGTGATTGGCACCGAAGCACAACTCCTCCTGGCACCCCGACTACCGGTGCTGGGGTGGATGTTTAAAGGAAAGGTTCCCTCCACCCACCACGCCACTGACGCCACATGGAGCAAATGGATTGCCCTCATCACACAACGCGCCCGTATTGGAAACCCAAATCGCCCTGGGATTTTGGAGATCATTACGAACTGGCCGGAAGGTGAAGACTTTGGCCTCACTGACGAAGAGGAGCAGGAACAAGTGACGCGGGCTGAAGAAGCTCCACCGTACAACCAACTACCAGCAGAGGAAACACGATATGCTCTTTTCACTGACGGTTCCTGTCGCATCGTAGGGATGAACCGGAAGTGGAAAGCAGCCGTATGGAGCCCCACACGACAGGTCGCACAAGCTACTGAAGGAGAAGGTGGATCAAGTCAACTTGCTGAACTCAAAGCCGTTCAACTAGCCCTGGACATTGCTGAAAGAGAGAAGTGGCCAAAGCTCTACCTTTATACTGATTCGTGGATGGTAGCCAATGCTCTGTGGGGCTGGCTGGAAAGGTGGAAAAAGGCCAACTGGCAGCGTAGGGGAAAACCAATTTGGGCTGCTGATGAGTGGAAAGATATTGCCACTCGGGTAAAGAAGCTACCTGTGAGGGTCCGTCATGTAGATGCTCATGTCCCCAGGAGTCGGGCTAATGAAGAACATCGTAACAATGAACAGGTAGATCAGGCTGCAAAAATAGAGGTGTCCCAGATAGACTTGGATTGGCAACATAAAGGAGAGTTGTTCTTAGCTCGATGGGCCCATGATGCCTCAGGCCATCAAGGCAGAGAGGCCGCTTATAAATGGGCACGGGACCGAGGGGTGGATCTAACCATGAACAGTATCTCCCAGGTTATCCAAGACTGTGAGACCTGTGCTGCGATCAAGCAGGCCAAGCGGGTGAAGCCTCTGTGGTACGGCGGACGATGGTCGAAGTACAGGTATGGGGAAGCCTGGCAAATTGACTACATCACTCTTCCCCAAACCCGTCAAGGCAAGCGCTACGTGCTGACCATGGTGGAAGCAACCACTGGGTGGCTGGAGACCTACCCTGTGCCTCATGCTACCGCCCGGAACACCATCTTGGGCCTGGAAAAGCAAGTTCTTTGGAGACATGGCACCCCTGAGAGAATCGAGTCAGACAACGGGACACGTTTCAAGAATAGCCTCATAAGCACTTGGGCCAGAGAACATGGAATCGAATGGATATATCATATCCCTTATCATGCACCAGCTGCCGGGAAAGTTGAACGGTGCAATGGGCTACTTAAGACTACCCTAAAAGCACTTGGAGGAGGGACTTTCAAAAATTGGGAACTGAACTTAGCAAAGGCCACCTGGATGGTCAATACCCGAGGGTCCATCAATCGAGCTGGTCCTGCCCAGTCTGGACCCTTGCACACAGTGGACGGAGATAAAGTCCCTGTGGTACACACGAGAGGTATGTTAGGAAAGACTGTTTGGATTAATCCCACATCAGGCAAAGGCACACCCCTCCGTGGGGTTGTTTTTGCTCAGGGACCTGGTTACACTTGGTGGGTAATGCAGAAAAATGGGGAAACCCGTTGTGTACCACAAGGAGACCTAATTTTAAGTGAGAACTCTGTGTAAGGTTTCATTGTGTATATATGTATATATGTATCTGTAAGGGGGCATTGGGTTGGGTACGGTGTAGATGGTAATAGAATAAGGGGTGGATTATGTCCTGGGTTACAGTGTAAAATGTGCCAAAAGAAAAAAAATATATTCTATTACCATCTTCAGGAGCTGTTGAGACCAGGTGGGGCGGTGCTCCCTGCCTCCCCCCCTCTGGACTATCTCCTGTTACTGGGCACAACAATGCCTTATCGCCTGACCCATCGGTAACTCGCTCCTGGGCTATCTCCTGTTCATGGCCCATCAAGGAACTGCCTCACGACTCCCCATCCCACTGTGAGATGCTCCGCCCGGGGAGGGGGGGGGAAGGAGCCAAGCAGTCCATGCCAAATAAAAACGGAGATTTTGAACACCCTAGCAGCCTTTCTTCCACTGGATTCCCAGAGGAGCTTTTCCCCCCACTGGAGTTCCAGAGGACGAGAGCTACCTGCCGACCACTGGACCTTCGGAGGAAGACCAGACTCTTTTACCTGATTGCTGCTTCCACAGAACTACACCCATCGCTTCAGGAGGACTGCAGCCAGCATCTTATCGGACTGCTACTGCCACCCTAACAGGGTGTCAGGTTGTATTCCTGACTCTGTCAGTATAAACCAGTGGGTTGTTTGTTTTTTCCCTGCCTTGTGTTTTATATATATATATATATTAGTAAAGAACTGTTATTCCTATTCCCCATATCTTTGCCTGAAGGCCCGTTAATTTCAAAATTATAATAGTTTGGAGGGAAGGGGGTTGCACTCTCCATTTCAAGGGAGGCTCCTGCCTTCCTCCACAGACACCTGTCTTTTTCAAACCAGGACAGATTTTGGCGCCCAACGTGGGGCTCGAGGGCATCGAGAGATAAAGGAATAACGGTTTTTGTGCATTGGATATAGATTCCTTGTTAAGTGGCATCATGTGGGCTAGCTTATCCCGGTTCTTGTGGCATGTGGTGGTGGCTGTATTTCTCCCATTTGCAGGCCCTTATCTAAACATGGGTCCTATAACTAAGGCTACCGTGACTGTTATCCAGTTTGTTTTATGGATTAATAAGGTGAGGAATTCATGGCTTATTAACTTCCTCTGGAAGGCGGGCACATGGATTCGGAGCTATCAAACACTAAATGTATGCTTTTGGGGTTACTTTACTAATGGTACCTACTGTGAGGAAATGACACCGGGAGAAACTTTCTCCCAACCCCTAACCCAGCTCTTTGGGTCTACTCCACCAGTTTTCGAAGGATTCAGAGCTTTCCTAAGTGCTAATGATATCATACAGTGGCTAGTGTTGCTGATAATCCTGTTTTATTCAGTATTCAGAGATCAGGGGAGATTGGCTTGGATAACTACCCTGACTAGGAATGCTGCTCCAGAATCTGACCCTGCCTCACAGCTCACATCAGAAATGAACCACTCGGATTGGGTGAAGGAGATACGTGAGATGGGCCAGATGCTGAAGGAGTGCATTCTCTCAGCTGCTGGGAATCCCTCCTCCTGCCTTGAAGAGGGAGAGTCTAATGGTGCAGCAGTAGAACCCACAGACGTTACAACCGTCCAGGTTCCAGCTGAAACGCAAGGGCAGTCAGAGCCAGCAGCAGTCGCCCCTGTGGAAACGAGGAAATCTAAGATGAAATCAGACCACTCAGTTAAGAAAGGAGGGCCCTCAGAACCTGCAGGCGAGCCAGTGGTTGAGATACTCACCGAGTCCCTGACGTATGACAGTCTCCGTAATCTGCACAAAGACATCGTACGGCGGGGGCGTGAGGCTTTTACAACCTGGTTACTTCGGGTCTGGGATCTTATGGGTACGGGTGTGCAACTGGATGGCAGTGAGGCAAGGAATTTGGGACCCTTGACTCAGGACTCAGGTGTCAATCTGGTATTTGTAAGGGAGCCGGGGACCCTTTCCCTCTGGGAGCGGCTTTTAATGAGTGTGAGAGAGAGGTTTGTCCACAGAGAGAGAATGCAGGAGCACCATCATAGAATGCGCTGGAAGACCCTTGAGGAAGGGATCCAGCAGCTGAGAGAAGTGGCAGTATTGGAGGTACTCTTTGGGAGGGATGGACAGCATGGTAACGACCCTGACAAAGTCAGGTGCACAGGGCAAATGTTGTGGAATCTGGCAAATCTAGGGCCATCCGAATACTCCACCTTCATTGCAATGATTAATGCAGATAACGACCGAGAGACAGTGGGTTCTGTCACGAGCAAGCTTAGAAATTTTGAAAGCATGATCAATGGCCCAATGCAGGCTAACGTTTCTGCTGTGATTAAGAGCCTACAAGAGGAGATGAGGGAAATAAAGGAGGAGGTGAGGAGGAGCAGTTCCCATTTGGCACCGGTACAAGTCACAGGCCCCAAAGTCGGAGCCCAACGTCCCCCAGCTAGAGGGAGAGGGTACACCCCACGAGCTGAGCTATGGTACTTCCTGCGCGACCATGGGGAAGACATGGGAAGGTGGGATGGGAAACCCACTTCTGTCCTGGCAGCACGGGTGCGTCAACTCAAGGAGGGAAACACTAACCGGGGGAGTAACACTAAAGTGAAGGTAGCCTCAACCTCCCAGGACCGAGCTGCCAGATATTACAGAAGGGAGGATGATCTGACAGATCCCCTTGAAGGAACCATTCCTGAGTACAGCCAGATTGTGAGCCCTCTGTACCTGGTTACCCGCAAGAAGAACGATTTCCACTGGGGCCCTGAACAGCAACAAGCTTTTGCCCAAATCAAGCGGGAGATCGCTCATGCGCTAGCCCTTGGCCCAGTCAGGACGGGACCAGAGGTGAGGAACGTGCTCTACTCTGCGGCCGGGAACAATGGTTTGTCCTGGAGCCTTTGGCAGAAGGTGCCTGGAGAGACTCGTGGCCGACCACTGGGATTCTGGAGTCGAAGTTATAGAGGGTCTGAGGCCAACTACACTCCCACAGAGAAGGAAATCCTAGCAGCCTATGAAGGAGTCCAAGCTGCCTCGGAAGTGATTGGCACCGAAGCACAACGCCTCCTGGCACCCCGACTACCGGTGCTGGGGTGGATGTTTAAAGGAAAGGTTCCCTCCACCCACCACGCCACTGACGCCACATGGAGCAAATGGATTGCCCTCATCACACAACGCGCCCGTATTGGAAACCCAAATCGCCCTGGGATTTTGGAGATCATTACGAACTGGCCGGAAGGTGAAGACTTTGGCCTCACTGACGAAGAGGAGCAGGAACAAGTGACGCGGGCTGAAGAAGCTCCACCGTACAACCAACTACCAGCAGAGGAAACACGATATGCTCTTTTCACTGACGGTTCCTGTCGCATCGTAGGGATGAACCGGAAGTGGAAAGCAGCCGTATGGAGCCCCACACGACAGGTCGCACAAGCTACTGAAGGAGAAGGTGGATCAAGTCAACTTGCTGAACTCAAAGCCGTTCAACTAGCCCTGGACATTGCTGAAAGAGAGAAGTGGCCAAAGCTCTACCTTTATACTGATTCGTGGATGGTAGCCAATGCTCTGTGGGGCTGGCTGGAAAGGTGGAAAAAGGCCAACTGGCAGCGTAGGGGAAAACCAAATGGGCTGCTGATGAGTGGAAAGATATTGCCACTCGGGTAAAGAAGCTACCTGTGAGGGTCCGTCATGTAGATGCTCATGTCCCCAGGAGTCGGGCTAACGAAGAACATCGTAACAATGAACAGGTAGATCAGGCTGCAAAAATAGAGGTGTCCCAGATAGACTTGGATTGGCAACATAAAGGAGAGTTGTTCTTAGCTCGATGGGCCCATGATGCCTCAGGCCATCAAGGCAGAGAGGCCACTTATAAATGGGCACGGGACCGAGGGGTGGATCTAACCATGAACAGTATCTCCCAGGTTATCCAAGACTGTGAGACCTGTGCTGCGATCAAGCAGGCCAAGCGGGTGAAACCTCTGTGGTACGGCGGACGATGGTCGAAGTACAGGTATGGGGAAGCCTGGCAAATTGACTACATCACTCTTCCCCAAACCCGTCAAGGCAAGCGCTACGTGCTGACCATGGTGGAAGCAACCACTGGGTGGCTGGAGACCTACCCTGTGCCTCATGCTACCGCCCGGAACACCATCTTGGGCCTGGAAAAGCAAGTTCTTTGGAGACATGGCACCCCTGAGAGAATCGAGTCAGACAACGGGACACGTTTCAAGAATAGCCTCATAAGCACTTGGGCCAGAGAACATGGAATCGAATGGATATATCATATCCCTTATCATGCACCAGCTGCCGGGAAAGTTGAACGGTGCAATGGGCTACTTAAGACTACCCTAAAAGCACTTGGAGGAGGGACTTTCAAAAATTGGGAACTGAACTTAGCAAAGGCCACCTGGATGGTCAATACCCGAGGGTCCATCAATCGAGCTGGTCCTGCCCAGTCTGGACCCTTGCACACAGTGGACGGAGATAAAGTCCCTGTGGTACACACGAGAGGTATGTTAGGAAAGACTGTTTGGATTAATCCCACATCAGGCAAAGGCACACCCCTCCGTGGGGTTGTTTTTGCTCAAGGACCTGGTTACACTTGGTGGGTAATGCAGAAAAATGGGGAAACCCGTTGTGTACCACAAGGAGACCTAATTTTAAGTGAGAACTCTGTGTAAGGTTTCATTGTGTATATATGTATATATGTATCTGTAAGGGGGCATTGGGTTGGGTACGGTGTAGATGGTAATAGAATAAGGGGTGGATTATGTCCTGGGTTACAGTGTAAAATGTGCCAAAAGAAAAAAAATATATTCTATTACCATCTTCAGGAGCTGTTGAGACCAGGTGGGGCGGTGCTCCCTGCCTCCCCCCCTCTGGACTATCTCCTGTTACTGGGCACAACAATGCCTTATCGCCTGACCCATCGGTAACTCGCTCCTGGGCTATCTCCTGTTCATGGCCCATCAAGGAACTGCCTCACGACTCCCCATCCCATTGTGAGATGCTCCGCCCGGGGAGGGGGGGGGAAGGAGCCAAGCAGTCCATGCCAAATAAAAACGGAGATTTTGAACACCCTAGCAGCCTTTCTTCCACTGGATTCCCAGAGGAGCTTTTCCCCCCACTGGAGTTCCAGAGGACGAGAGCTACCTGCCGACCACTGGACCTTCGGAGGAAGACCAGACTCTTTTACCTGATTGCTGCTTCCACAGAACTACACCCATCGCTTCAGGAGGACTGCAGCCAGCATCTTATCGGACTGCTACTGCCACCCTAACAGGGTGTCAGGTTGTATTCCTGACTCTGTCAGTATAAACCAGTGGGTTGTTTGTTTTTTCCCTGCCTTGTGTTTTATATATATATATATATTAGTAAAGAACTGTTATTCCTATTCCCCATATCTTTGCCTGAAGGCCCGTTAATTTCAAAATTATAATAGTTTGGAGGGAAGGGGGTTGCACTCTCCATTTCAAGGGAGGCTCCTGCCTTCCTCCACAGACACCTGTCTTTTTCAAACCAGGACAGATTTTGGCGCCCAACGTGGGGCTCGAGGGCATCGAGAGATAAAGGAATAACGGTTTTTGTGCATTGGATATAGATTCCTTGTTAAGTGGCATCATGTGGGCTAGCTTATCCCGGTTCTTGTGGCATGTGGTGGTGGCTGTATTTCTCCCATTTGCAGGCCCTTATCTAAACATGGGTCCTATAACTAAGGCTACCGTGACTGTTATCCAGTTTGTTTTATGGATTAATAAGGTGAGGAATTCATGGCTTATTAACTTCCTCTGGAAGGCGGGCACATGGATTCGGAGCTATCAAACACTAAATGTATGCTTTTGGGGTTACTTTACTAATGGTACCTACTGTGAGGAAATGACACCGGGAGAAACTTTCTCCCAACCCCTAACCCAGCTCTTTGGGTCTACTCCACCAGTTTTCGAAGGATTCAGAGCTTTCCTAAGTGCTAATGATATCATACAGTGGCTAGTGTTGCTGATAATCCTGTTTTATTCAGTATTCAGAGATCAGGGGAGATTGGCTTGGATAACTACCCTGACTAGGAATGCTGCTCCAGAATCTGACCCTGCCTCACAGCTCACATCAGAAATGAACCACTCGGATTGGGTGAAGGAGATACGTGAGATGGGCCAGATGCTGAAGGAGTGCATTCTCTCAGCTGCTGGGAATCCCTCCTCCTGCCTTGAAGAGGGAGAGTCTAATGGTGCAGCAGTAGAACCCACAGACGTTACAACCGTCCAGGTTCCAGCTGAAACGCAAGGGCAGTCAGAGCCAGCAGCAGTCGCCCCTGTGGAAACGAGGAAATCTAAGATGAAATCAGACCACTCAGTTAAGAAAGGAGGGCCCTCAGAACCTGCAGGCGAGCCAGTGGTTGAGATACTCACCGAGTCCCTGACGTATGACAGTCTCCGTAATCTGCACAAAGACATCGTACGGCGGGGGCGTGAGGCTTTTACAACCTGGTTACTTCGGGTCTGGGATCTTATGGGTACGGGTGTGCAACTGGATGGCAGTGAGGCAAGGAATTTGGGACCCTTGACTCAGGACTCAGGTGTCAATCTGGTATTTGTAAGGGAGCCGGGGACCCTTTCCCTCTGGGAGCGGCTTTTAATGAGTGTGAGAGAGAGGTTTGTCCACAGAGAGAGAATGCAGGAGCACCATCATAGAATGCGCTGGAAGACCCTTGAGGAAGGGATCCAGCAGCTGAGAGAAGTGGCAGTATTGGAGGTACTCTTTGGGAGGGATGGACAGCATGGTAACGACCCTGACAAAGTCAGGTGCACAGGGCAAATGTTGTGGAATCTGGCAAATCTAGGGCCATCCGAATACTCCACCTTCATTGCAATGATTAATGCAGATAACGACCGAGAGACAGTGGGTTCTGTCACGAGCAAGCTTAGAAATTTTGAAAGCATGATCAATGGCCCAATGCAGGCTAACGTTTCTGCTGTGATTAAGAGCCTACAAGAGGAGATGAGGGAAATAAAGGAGGAGGTGAGGAGGAGCAGTTCCCATTTGGCACCGGTACAAGTCACAGGCCCCAAAGTCGGAGCCCAACGTCCCCCAGCTAGAGGGAGAGGGTACACCCCACGAGCTGAGCTATGGTACTTCCTGCGCGACCATGGGGAAGACATGGGAAGGTGGGATGGGAAACCCACTTCTGTCCTGGCAGCACGGGTGCGTCAACTCAAGGAGGGAAACACTAACCGGGGGAGTAACACTAAAGTGAAGGTAGCCTCAACCTCCCAGGACCGAGCTGCCAGATATTACAGAAGGGAGGATGATCTGACAGATCCCCTTGAAGGAACCATTCCTGAGTACAGCCAGATTGTGAGCCCTCTGTACCTGGTTACCCGCAAGAAGAACGATTTCCACTGGGGCCCTGAACAGCAACAAGCTTTTGCCCAAATCAAGCGGGAGATCGCTCATGCGCTAGCCCTTGGCCCAGTCAGGACGGGACCAGAGGTGAGGAACGTGCTCTACTCTGCGGCCGGGAACAATGGTTTGTCCTGGAGCCTTTGGCAGAAGGTGCCTGGAGAGACTCGTGGCCGACCACTGGGATTCTGGAGTCGAAGTTATAGAGGGTCTGAGGCCAACTACACTCCCACAGAGAAGGAAATCCTAGCAGCCTATGAAGGAGTCCAAGCTGCCTCGGAAGTGATTGGCACCGAAGCACAACTCCTCCTGGCACCCCGACTACCGGTGCTGGGGTGGATGTTTAAAGGAAAGGTTCCCTCCACCCACCACGCCACTGACGCCACATGGAGCAAATGGATTGCCCTCATCACACAACGCGCCCGTATTGGAAACCCAAATCGCCCTGGGATTTTGGAGATCATTACGAACTGGCCGGAAGGTGAAGACTTTGGCCTCACTGACGAAGAGGAGCAGGAACAAGTGACGCGGGCTGAAGAAGCTCCACCGTACAACCAACTACCAGCAGAGGAAACACGATATGCTCTTTTCACTGACGGTTCCTGTCGCATCGTAGGGATGAACCGGAAGTGGAAAGCAGCCGTATGGAGCCCCACACGACAGGTCGCACAACCTACTGAAGGAGAAGGTGGATCAAGTCAACTTGCTCAACTCAAAGCCGTTCAACTAGCCCTGGACATTGCTGAAAGAGAGAAGTGGCCAAAGCTCTACCTTTATACTGATTCGTGGATGGTAGCCAATGCTCTGTGGGGCTGGCTGGAAAGGTGGAAAAAGGCCAACTGGCAGCGTAGGGGAAAACCAAATGGGCTGCTGATGAGTGGAAAGATATTGCCACTCGGGTAAAGAAGCTACCTGTGAGGGTCCGTCATGTAGATGCTCATGTCCCCAGGAGTCGGGCTAACGAAGAACATCGTAACAATGAACAGGTAGATCAGGCTGCAAAAATAGAGGTGTCCCAGATAGACTTGGATTGGCAACATAAAGGAGAGTTGTTCTTAGCTCGATGGGCCCATGATGCCTCAGGCCATCAAGGCAGAGAGGCCACTTATAAATGGGCACGGGACCGAGGGGTGGATCTAACCATGAACAGTATCTCCCAGGTTATCCAAGACTGTGAGACCTGTGCTGCGATCAAGCAGGCCAAGCGGGTGAAGCCTCTGTGGTACGGCGGACGATGGTCGAAGTACAGGTATGGGGAAGCCTGGCAAATTGACTACATCACTCTTCCCCAAACCCGTCAAGGCAAGCGCTACGTGCTGACCATGGTGGAAGCAACCACTGGGTGGCTGGAGACCTACCCTGTGCCTCATGCTACCGCCCGGAACACCATCTTGGGCCTGGAAAAGCAAGTTCTTTGGAGACATGGCACCCCTGAGAGAATCGAGTCAGACAACGGGACACGTTTCAAGAATAGCCTCATAAGCACTTGGGCCAGAGAACATGGAATCGAATGGATATATCATATCCCTTATCATGCACCAGCTGCCGGGAAAGTTGAACGGTGCAATGGGCTACTTAAGACTACCCTAAAAGCACTTGGAGGAGGGACTTTCAAAAATTGGGAACTGAACTTAGCAAAGGCCACCTGGATGGTCAATACCCGAGGGTCCATCAATCGAGCTGGTCCTGCCCAGTCTGGACCCTTGCACACAGTGGACGGAGATAAAGTCCCTGTGGTACACACGAGAGGTATGTTAGGAAAGACTGTTTGGATTAATCCCACATCAGGCAAAGGCACACCCCTCCGTGGGGTTGTTTTTGCTCAAGGACCTGGTTACACTTGGTGGGTAATGCAGAAAAATGGGGAAACCCGTTGTGTACCACAAGGAGACCTAATTTTAAGTGAGAACTCTGTGTAAGGTTTCATTGTGTATATATGTATATATGTATCTGTAAGGGGGCATTGGGTTGGGTACGGTGTAGATGGTAATAGAATAAGGGGTGGATTATGTCCTGGGTTACAGTGTAAAATGTGCCAAAAGAAAAAAAATATATTCTATTACCATCTTCAGGAGCTGTTGAGACCAGGTGGGGCGGTGCTCCCTGCCTCCCCCCCTCTGGACTATCTCCTGTTACTGGGCACAACAATGCCTTATCGCCTGACCCATCGGTAACTCGCTCCTGGGCTATCTCCTGTTCATGGCCCATCAAGGAACTGCCTCACGACTCCCCATCCCACTGTGAGATGCTCCGCCCGGGGAGGGGGGGGGGGGGGAAGGAGCCAAGCAGTCCATGCCAAATAAAAACGGAGATTTTGAACACCCTAGCAGCCTTTCTTCCACTGGATTCCCAGAGGAGCTTTTCCCCCCACTGGAGTTCCAGAGGACGAGAGCTACCTGCCGACCACTGGACCTTCGGAGGAAGACCAGACTCTTTTACCTGATTGCTGCTTCCACAGAACTACACCCATCGCTTCAGGAGGACTGCAGCCAGCATCTTATCGGACTGCTACTGCCACCCTAACAGGGTGTCAGGTTGTATTCCTGACTCTGTCAGTATAAACCAGTGGGTTGTTTGTTTTTTCCCTGCCTTGTGTTTTATATATATATATATATTAGTAAAGAACTGTTATTCCTATTCCCCATATCTTTGCCTGAAGGCCCGTTAATTTCAAAATTATAATAGTTTGGAGGGAAGGGGGTTGCACTCTCCATTTCAAGGGAGGCTCCTGCCTTCCTCCACAGACACCTGTCTTTTTCAAACCAAGACAGATTTTGGCGCCCAACGTGGGGCTCGAGGGCATCGAGAGATAAAGGAATAACGGTTTTTGTGCATTGGATATAGATTCCTTGTTAAGTGGCATCATGTGGGCTAGCTTATCCCGGTTCTTGTGGCATGTGGTGGTGGCTGTATTTCTCCCATTTGCAGGCCCTTATCTAAACATGGGTCCTATAACTAAGGCTACCGTGACTGTTATCCAGTTTGTTTTATGGATTAATAAGGTGAGGAATTCATGGCTTATTAACTTCCTCTGGAAGGCGGGCACATGGATTCGGAGCTATCAAACACTAAATGTATGCTTTTGGGGTTACTTTACTAATGGTACCTACTGTGAGGAAATGACACCGGGAGAAACTTTCTCCCAACCCCTAACCCAGCTCTTTGGGTCTACTCCACCAGTTTTCGAAGGATTCAGAGCTTTCCTAAGTGCTAATGATATCATACAGTGGCTAGTGTTGCTGATAATCCTGTTTTATTCAGTATTCAGAGATCAGGGGAGATTGGCTTGGATAACTACCCTGACTAGGAATGCTGCTCCAGACTCTGACCCTGCCTCACAGCTCACATCAGAAATGAACCACTCGGATTGGGTGAAGGAGATACGTGAGATGGGCCAGATGCTGAAGGAGTGCATTCTCTCAGCTGCTGGGAATCCCTCCTCCTGCCTTGAAGAGGGAGAGTCTAATGGTGCAGCAGTAGAACCCACAGACGTTACAACCGTCCAGGTTCCAGCTGAAACGCAAGGGCAGTCAGAGCCAGCAGCAGTCGCCCCTGTGGAAACGAGGAAATCTAAGATGAAATCAGACCACTCAGTTAAGAAAGGAGGGCCCTCAGAACCTGCAGGCGAGCCAGTGGTTGAGATACTCACCGAGTCCCTGACGTATGACAGTCTCCGTAATCTGCACAAAGACATCGTACGGCGGGGGCGTGAGGCTTTTACAACCCGGTTACTTCGGGTCTGGGATCTTATGGGTACGGGTGTGCAACTGGATGGCAGTGAGGCAAGGAATTTGGGACCCTTGACTCAGGACTCAGGTGTCAATCTGGTATTTGTAAGGGAGCCGGGGACCCTTTCCCTCTGGGAGCGGCTTTTAATGAGTGTGAGAGAGAGGTTTGTCCACAGAGAGAGAATGCAGGAGCACCATCATAGAATGCGCTGGAAGACCCTTGAGGAAGGGATCCAGCAGCTGAGAGAAGTGGCAGTATTGGAGGTACTCTTTGGGAGGGATGGACAGCATGGTAACGACCCTGACAAAGTCAGGTGCACAGGGCAAATGTTGTGGAATCTGGCAAATCTAGGGCCATCCGAATACTCCACCTTCATTGCAATGATTAATGCAGATAACGACCGAGAGACAGTGGGTTCTGTCACGAGCAAGCTTAGAAATTTTGAAAGCATGATCAATGGCCCAATGCAGGCTAACGTTTCTGCTGTGATTAAGAGCCTACAAGAGGAGATGAGGGAAATAAAGGAGGAGGTGAGGAGGAGCAGTTCCCATTTGGCACCGGTACAAGTCACAGGCCCCAAAGTCGGAGCCCAACGTCCCCCAGCTAGAGGGAGAGGGTACACCCCACGAGCTGAGCTATGGTACTTCCTGCGCGACCATGGGGAAGACATGGGAAGGTGGGATGGGAAACCCACTTCTGTCCTGGCAGCACGGGTGCGTCAACTCAAGGAGGGAAACACTAACCGGGGGAGTAACACTAAAGTGAAGGTAGCCTCAACCTCCCAGGACCGAGCTGCCAGATATTACAGAAGGGAGGATGATCTGACAGATCCCCTTGAAGGAACCTCTAGTATGTATGTCCAGGAAGGGAATGGTAACCAGTGCTAGAGGGGCCCTGCCTCTAGCCAGGGAGAGGCACGGGAAAACCGGATATTTTGGACGGTGTGGATCCGATGGCCTGGCACGTCAGAGCCACAAAAATACAAAGCGTTAGTTGATACTGGTGCGCAGTGTACCCTAATGCCATCGGGACATGTGGGGGCAGAACCTGTTTCCATTGCCGGGGTAACGGGGGGATCGCAGCAATTGACTCTGTTGGAAGCCGAGGTGAGCCTTACTGGGAAGGAGTGGCAGAAACATCCGATTGTGACTGGCCCAGAGGCCCCGTGCATTCTGGGCATAGACTTCCTCCGGAACGGCTATTACAAGGACCCAAAAGGTCTCAGGTGGGCATTTGGGATAGCTGCTGTGGAGGCAGAGAGCATTAGGCAATTGAACACCTTGCCCGGACTATCAGAAAACCCATCTGCAGTAGGACTCTTGAAGGTGGAAGAGCAACAAGTGCCAATTGCCACCTCGACAGTGCACCGCCGGCAGTATCGGACGAATCGAGATGCCGTGATCCCCATCCACAAAATGATCCGCGAGCTGGAGAGTCAAGGGGTGGTCAGCAAGACCCACTCACCCTTCAACAGCCCCATTTGGCCTGTGCGCAAGTCTGACGGAGAATGGAGATTGACTGTGGACTATCGTGGCTTGAATGAAGTGACTCCACCGTTGAGCGCTGCCGTGCCGGACATGCTGGAACTCCAGTACGAGCTGGAGTCCAAGGCAGCAAAGTGGTATGCCACTATTGACATTGCCAATGCTTTTTTCTCCATTCCTCTGGCAGCAGAATGTAGGCCTCAGTTTGCCTTCACCTGGAGGGGCGTACAGTACACCTGGAACCGACTGCCCCAGGGGTGGAAGCACAGTCCCACCATCTGCCATGGACTGATCCAGGCTGCACTGGAAAAGGGTGAAGCTCCGGAACATCTGCAGTACATCGATGACATCATTGTGGGGGGGAACACAGCAAAGGAAGTATTTGGGAAAGGAGAGAAGATCATCCAGATTCTCCTGGAAGCTGGTTTTGCCATCAAGAAGAGCAAAGTCAAGGGACCTGCCCGAGAGATCCAGTTCCTGGGGGTAAAGTGGCAAGACGGACGGCGTCAGATCCCCACCGAGGTCATCAATAAGATCGCTGCGATGTCTCCACCAACCAGCAAGAAGGAAACACAGGCTTTCCTAGGCGCCATAGGTTTTTGGAGAATGCACATTCCTGAGTACAGCCAGATTGTGAGCCCTCTGTACCTGGTTACCCGCAAGAAGAACGATTTCCACTGGGGCCCTGAACAGCAACAAGCTTTTGCCCAAATCAAGCGGGAGATCGCTCATGCGCTAGCCCTTGGCCCAGTCAGGACGGGACCAGAGGTGAGGAACGTGCTCTACTCTGCGGCCGGGAACAATGGTTTGTCCTGGAGCCTTTGGCAGAAGGTGCCTGGAGAGAGACTCGTGGCCGACCACTGGGATTCTGGAGTCGAAGTTATAGAGGGTCTGAGGCCAACTACACTCCCACAGAGAAGGAAATCCTAGCAGCCTATGAAGGAGTCCAAGCTGCCTCGGAAGTGATTGGCACCGAAGCACAACTCCTCCTGGCACCCCGACTACCGGTGCTGGGGTGGATGTTTAAAGGAAAGGTTCCCTCCACCCACCACGCCACTGACGCCACATGGAGCAAATGGATTGCCCTCATCACACAACGCGCCCGTATTGGAAACCCAAATCGCCCTGGGATTTTGGAGATCATTACGAACTGGCCGGAAGGTGAAGACTTTGGCCTCACTGACGAAGAGGAGCAGGAACAAGTGACGCGGGCTGAAGAAGCTCCACCGTACAACCAACTACCAGCAGAGGAAACACGATATGCTCTTTTCACTGACGGTTCCTGTCGCATCGTAGGGATGAACCGGAAGTGGAAAGCAGCCGTATGGAGCCCCACACGACAGGTCGCACAAGCTACTGAAGGAGAAGGTGGATCAAGTCAACTTGCTGAACTCAAAGCCGTTCAACTAGCCCTGGACATTGCTGAAAGAGAGAAGTGGCCAAAGCTCTACCTTTATACTGATTCGTGGATGGTAGCCAATGCTCTGTGGGGCTGGCTGGAAAGGTGGAAAAAGGCCAACTGGCAGCGTAGGGGAAAACCAATTTGGGCTGCTGATGAGTGGAAAGATATTGCCACTCGGGTAAAGAAGCTACCTGTGAGGGTCCGTCATGTAGATGCTCATGTCCCCAGGAGTCGGGCTAATGAAGAACATCGTAACAATGAACAGGTAGATCAGGCTGCAAAAATAGAGGTGTCCCAGATAGACTTGGATTGGCAACATAAAGGAGAGTTGTTCTTAGCTCGATGGGCCCATGATGCCTCAGGCCATCAAGGCAGAGAGGCCGCTTATAAATGGGCACGGGACCGAGGGGTGGATCTAACCATGAACAGTATCTCCCAGGTTATCCAAGACTGTGAGACCTGTGCTGCGATCAAGCAGGCCAAGCGGGTGAAGCCTCTGTGGTACGGCGGACGATGGTCGAAGTACAGGTATGGGGAAGCCTGGCAAATTGACTACATCACTCTTCCCCAAACCCGTCAAGGCAAGCGCTACGTGCTGACCATGGTGGAAGCAACCACTGGGTGGCTGGAGACCTACCCTGTGCCTCATGCTACCGCCCGGAACACCATCTTGGGCCTGGAAAAGCAAGTTCTTTGGAGACATGGCACCCCTGAGAGAATCGAGTCAGACAACGGGACACATTTCAAGAATAGCCTCATAAGCACTTGGGCCAGAGAACATGGAATCGAATGGCTATATCATATCCCTTATCATGCACCAGCTGCCGGGAAAGTTGAACGGTGCAATGGGCTACTTAAGACTACCCTAAAAGCACTTGGAGGAGGGACTTTCAAAAATTGGGAACTGAACTTAGCAAAGGCCACCTGGATGGTCAATACCCGAGGGTCCATCAATCGAGCTGGTCCTGCCCAGTCTGGACCCTTGCACACAGTGGACGGAGATAAAGTCCCTGTGGTACACACGAGAGGTATGTTAGGAAAGACTGTTTGGATTAATCCCACATCAGGCAAAGGCACACCCCTCCGTGGGGTTGTTTTTGCTCAGGGACCTGGTTACACTTGGTGGGTAATGCAGAAAAATGGGGAAACCCGTTGTGTACCACAAGGAGACCTAATTTTAAGTGAGAACTCTGTGTAAGGTTTCATTGTGTATATATGTATATATGTATCTGTAAGGGGGCATTGGGTTGGGTACGGTGTAGATGGTAATAGAATAAGGGGTGGATTATGTCCTGGGTTACAGTGTAAAATGTGCCAAAAGAAAAAAAATATATTCTATTACCATCTTCAGGAGCTGTTGAGACCAGGTGGGGCGGTGCTCCCTGCCTCCCCCCCTCTGGACTATCTCCTGTTACTGGGCACAACAATGCCTTATCGCCTGACCCATCGGTAACTCGCTCCTGGGCTATCTCCTGTTCATGGCCCATCAAGGAACTGCCTCACGACTCCCCATCCCACTGTGAGATGCTCCGCCCGGGGGGGGGGGGGAAGGAGCCAAGCAGTCCATGGCAAATAAAAACGGAGATTTTGAACACCCTAGCAGCCTTTCTTCCACTGGATTCCCAGAGGAGCTTTTCCCCCCACTGGAGTTCCAGAGGACGAGAGCTACCTGCCGACCACTGGACCTTCGGAGGAAGACCAGACTCTTTTACCTGATTGCTGCTTCCACAGAACTACACCCATCGCTTCAGGAGGACTGCAGCCAGCATCTTATCGGACTGCTACTGCCACCCTAACAGGGTGTCAGGTTGTATTCCTGACTCTGTCAGTATAAACCAGTGGGTTGTTTGTTTTTTCCCTGCCTTGTGTTTTATATATATATATATATTAGTAAAGAACTGTTATTCCTATTCCCCATATCTTTGCCTGAAGGCCCGTTAATTTCAAAATTATAATAGTTTGGAGGGAAGGGGGTTGCACTCTCCATTTCAAGGGAGGCTCCTGCCTTCCTCCACAGACACCTGTCTTTTTCAAACCAAGACAGATTTTGGCGCCCAACGTGGGGCTCGAGGGCATCGAGAGATAAAGGAATAACGGTTTTTGTGCATTGGATATAGATTCCTTGTTAAGTGGCATCATGTGGGCTAGCTTATCCCGGTTCTTGTGGCATGTGGTGGTGGCTGTATTTCTCCCATTTGCAGGCCCTTATCTAAACATGGGTCCTATAACTAAGGCTACCGTGACTGTTATCCAGTTTGTTTTATGGATTAATAAGGTGAGGAATTCATGGCTTATTAACTTCCTCTGGAAGGCGGGCACATGGATTCGGAGCTATCAAACACTAAATGTATGCTTTTGGGGTTACTTTACTAATGGTACCTACTGTGAGGAAATGACACCGGGAGAAACTTTCTCCCAACCCCTAACCCAGCTCTTTGGGTCTACTCCACCAGTTTTCGAAGGATTCAGAGCTTTCCTAAGTGCTAATGATATCATACAGTGGCTAGTGTTGCTGATAATCCTGTTTTATTCAGTATTCAGAGATCAGGGGAGATTGGCTTGGATAACTACCCTGACTAGGAATGCTGCTCCAGACTCTGACCCTGCCTCACAGCTCACATCAGAAATGAACCACTCGGATTGGGTGAAGGAGATACGTGAGATGGGCCAGATGCTGAAGGAGTGCATTCTCTCAGCTGCTGGGAATCCCTCCTCCTGCCTTGAAGAGGGAGAGTCTAATGGTGCAGCAGTAGAACCCACAGACGTTACAACCGTCCAGGTTCCAGCTGAAACGCAAGGGCAGTCAGAGCCAGCAGCAGTCGCCCCTGTGGAAACGAGGAAATCTAAGATGAAATCAGACCACTCAGTTAAGAAAGGAGGGCCCTCAGAACCTGCAGGCGAGCCAGTGGTTGAGATACTCACCGAGTCCCTGACGTATGACAGTCTCCGTAATCTGCACAAAGACATCGTACGGCGGGGGCGTGAGGCTTTTACAACCCGGTTACTTCGGGTCTGGGATCTTATGGGTACGGGTGTGCAACTGGATGGCAGTGAGGCAAGGAATTTGGGACCCTTGACTCAGGACTCAGGTGTCAATCTGGTATTTGTAAGGGAGCCGGGGACCCTTTCCCTCTGGGAGCGGCTTTTAATGAGTGTGAGAGAGAGGTTTGTCCACAGAGAGAGAATGCAGGAGCACCATCATAGAATGCGCTGGAAGACCCTTGAGGAAGGGATCCAGCAGCTGAGAGAAGTGGCAGTATTGGAGGTACTCTTTGGGAGGGATGGACAGCATGGTAACGACCCTGACAAAGTCAGGTGCACAGGGCAAATGTTGTGGAATCTGGCAAATCTAGGGCCATCCGAATACTCCACCTTCATTGCAATGATTAATGCAGATAACGACCGAGAGACAGTGGGTTCTGTCACGAGCAAGCTTAGAAATTTTGAAAGCATGATCAATGGCCCAATGCAGGCTAACGTTTCTGCTGTGATTAAGAGCCTACAAGAGGAGATGAGGGAAATAAAGGAGGAGGTGAGGAGGAGCAGTTCCCATTTGGCACCGGTACAAGTCACAGGCCCCAAAGTCGGAGCCCAACGTCCCCCAGCTAGAGGGAGAGGGTACACCCCACGAGCTGAGCTATGGTACTTCCTGCGCGACCATGGGGAAGACATGGGAAGGTGGGATGGGAAACCCACTTCTGTCCTGGCAGCACGGGTGCGTCAACTCAAGGAGGGAAACACTAACCGGGGGAGTAACACTAAAGTGAAGGTAGCCTCAACCTCCCAGGACCGAGCTGCCAGATATTACAGAAGGGAGGATGATCTGACAGATCCCCTTGAAGGAACCTCTAGTATGTATGTCCAGGAAGGGAATGGTAACCAGTGCTAGAGGGGCCCTGCCTCTAGCCAGGGAGAGGCACGGGAAAACCGGATATTTTGGACGGTGTGGATCCGATGGCCTGGCACGTCAGAGCCACAAAAATACAAAGCGTTAGTTGATACTGGTGCGCAGTGTACCCTAATGCCATCGGGACATGTGGGGGCAGAACCTGTTTCCATTGCCGGGGTAACGGGGGGATCGCAGCAATTGACTCTGTTGGAAGCCGAGGTGAGCCTTACTGGGAAGGAGTGGCAGAAACATCCGATTGTGACTGGCCCAGAGGCCCCGTGCATTCTGGGCATAGACTTCCTCCGGAACGGCTATTACAAGGACCCAAAAGGTCTCAGGTGGGCATTTGGGATAGCTGCTGTGGAGGCAGAGAGCATTAGGCAATTGAACACCTTGCCCGGACTATCAGAAAACCCATCTGCAGTAGGACTCTTGAAGGTGGAAGAGCAACAAGTGCCAATTGCCACCTCGACAGTGCACCGCCGGCAGTATCGGACGAATCGAGATGCCGTGATCCCCATCCACAAAATGATCCGCGAGCTGGAGAGTCAAGGGGTGGTCAGCAAGACCCACTCACCCTTCAACAGCCCCATTTGGCCTGTGCGCAAGTCTGACGGAGAATGGAGATTGACTGTGGACTATCGTGGCTTGAATGAAGTGACTCCACCGTTGAGCGCTGCCGTGCCGGACATGCTGGAACTCCAGTACGAGCTGGAGTCCAAGGCAGCAAAGTGGTATGCCACTATTGACATTGCCAATGCTTTTTTCTCCATTCCTCTGGCAGCAGAATGTAGGCCTCAGTTTGCCTTCACCTGGAGGGGCGTACAGTACACCTGGAACCGACTGCCCCAGGGGTGGAAGCACAGTCCCACCATCTGCCATGGACTGATCCAGGCTGCACTGGAAAAGGGTGAAGCTCCGGAACATCTGCAGTACATCGATGACATCATTGTGGGGGGGAACACAGCAAAGGAAGTATTTGGGAAAGGAGAGAAGATCATCCAGATTCTCCTGGAAGCTGGTTTTGCCATCAAGAAGAGCAAAGTCAAGGGACCTGCCCGAGAGATCCAGTTCCTGGGGGTAAAGTGGCAAGACGGACGGCGTCAGATCCCCACCGAGGTCATCAATAAGATCGCTGCGATGTCTCCACCAACCAGCAAGAAGGAAACACAGGCTTTCCTAGGCGCCATAGGTTTTTGGAGAATGCACATTCCTGAGTACAGCCAGATTGTGAGCCCTCTGTACCTGGTTACCCGCAAGAAGAACGATTTCCACTGGGGCCCTGAACAGCAACAAGCTTTTGCCCAAATCAAGCGGGAGATCGCTCATGCGCTAGCCCTTGGCCCAGTCAGGACGGGACCAGAGGTGAGGAACGTGCTCTACTCTGCGGCCGGGAACAATGGTTTGTCCTGGAGCCTTTGGCAGAAGGTGCCTGGAGAGAGACTCGTGGCCGACCACTGGGATTCTGGAGTCGAAGTTATAGAGGGTCTGAGGCCAACTACACTCCCACAGAGAAGGAAATCCTAGCAGCCTATGAAGGAGTCCAAGCTGCCTCGGAAGTGATTGGCACCGAAGCACAACTCCTCCTGGCACCCCGACTACCGGTGCTGGGGTGGATGTTTAAAGGAAAGGTTCCCTCCACCCACCACGCCACTGACGCCACATGGAGCAAATGGATTGCCCTCATCACACAACGCGCCCGTATTGGAAACCCAAATCGCCCTGGGATTTTGGAGATCATTACGAACTGGCCGGAAGGTGAAGACTTTGGCCTCACTGACGAAGAGGAGCAGGAACAAGTGACGCGGGCTGAAGAAGCTCCACCGTACAACCAACTACCAGCAGAGGAAACACGATATGCTCTTTTCACTGACGGTTCCTGTCGCATCGTAGGGATGAACCGGAAGTGGAAAGCAGCCGTATGGAGCCCCACACGACAGGTCGCACAAGCTACTGAAGGAGAAGGTGGATCAAGTCAACTTGCTGAACTCAAAGCCGTTCAACTAGCCCTGGACATTGCTGAAAGAGAGAAGTGGCCAAAGCTCTACCTTTATACTGATTCGTGGATGGTAGCCAATGCTCTGTGGGGCTGGCTGGAAAGGTGGAAAAAGGCCAACTGGCAGCGTAGGGGAAAACCAATTTGGGCTGCTGATGAGTGGAAAGATATTGCCACTCGGGTAAAGAAGCTACCTGTGAGGGTCCGTCATGTAGATGCTCATGTCCCCAGGAGTCGGGCTAATGAAGAACATCGTAACAATGAACAGGTAGATCAGGCTGCAAAAATAGAGGTGTCCCAGATAGACTTGGATTGGCAACATAAAGGAGAGTTGTTCTTAGCTCGATGGGCCCATGATGCCTCAGGCCATCAAGGCAGAGAGGCCGCTTATAAATGGGCACGGGACCGAGGGGTGGATCTAACCATGAACAGTATCTCCCAGGTTATCCAAGACTGTGAGACCTGTGCTGCGATCAAGCAGGCCAAGCGGGTGAAGCCTCTGTGGTACGGCGGACGATGGTCGAAGTACAGGTATGGGGAAGCCTGGCAAATTGACTACATCACTCTTCCCCAAACCCGTCAAGGCAAGCGCTACGTGCTGACCATGGTGGAAGCAACCACTGGGTGGCTGGAGACCTACCCTGTGCCTCATGCTACCGCCCGGAACACCATCTTGGGCCTGGAAAAGCAAGTTCTTTGGAGACATGGCACCCCTGAGAGAATCGAGTCAGACAACGGGACACATTTCAAGAATAGCCTCATAAGCACTTGGGCCAGAGAACATGGAATCGAATGGCTATATCATATCCCTTATCATGCACCAGCTGCCGGGAAAGTTGAACGGTGCAATGGGCTACTTAAGACTACCCTAAAAGCACTTGGAGGAGGGACTTTCAAAAATTGGGAACTGAACTTAGCAAAGGCCACCTGGATGGTCAATACCCGAGGGTCCATCAATCGAGCTGGTCCTGCCCAGTCTGGACCCTTGCACACAGTGGACGGAGATAAAGTCCCTGTGGTACACACGAGAGGTATGTTAGGAAAGACTGTTTGGATTAATCCCACATCAGGCAAAGGCACACCCCTCCGTGGGGTTGTTTTTGCTCAGGGACCTGGTTACACTTGGTGGGTAATGCAGAAAAATGGGGAAACCCGTTGTGTACCACAAGGAGACCTAATTTTAAGTGAGAACTCTGTGTAAGGTTTCATTGTGTATATATGTATATATGTATCTGTAAGGGGGCATTGGGTTGGGTACGGTGTAGATGGTAATAGAATAAGGGGTGGATTATGTCCTGGGTTACAGTGTAAAATGTGCCAAAAGAAAAAAAATATATTCTATTACCATCTTCAGGAGCTGTTGAGACCAGGTGGGGCGGTGCTCCCTGCCTCCCCCCCTCTGGACTATCTCCTGTTACTGGGCACAACAATGCCTTATCGCCTGACCCATCGGTAACTCGCTCCTGGGCTATCTCCTGTTCATGGCCCATCAAGGAACTGCCTCACGACTCCCCATCCCACTGTGAGATGCTCCGCCCGGGGGGGGGGGGGAAGGAGCCAAGCAGTCCATGGCAAATAAAAACGGAGATTTTGAACACCCTAGCAGCCTTTCTTCCACTGGATTCCCAGAGGAGCTTTTCCCCCCACTGGAGTTCCAGAGGACGAGAGCTACCTGCCGACCACTGGACCTTCGGAGGAAGACCAGACTCTTTTACCTGATTGCTGCTTCCACAGAACTACACCCATCGCTTCAGGAGGACTGCAGCCAGCATCTTATCGGACTGCTACTGCCACCCTAACAGGGTGTCAGGTTGTATTCCTGACTCTGTCAGTATAAACCAGTGGGTTGTTTGTTTTTTCCCTGCCTTGTGTTTTATATATATATATATATTAGTAAAGAACTGTTATTCCTATTCCCCATATCTTTGCCTGAAGGCCCGTTAATTTCAAAATTATAATAGTTTGGAGGGAAGGGGGTTGCACTCTCCATTTCAAGGGAGGCTCCTGCCTTCCTCCACAGACACCTGTCTTTTTCAAACCAAGACAGATTTTGGCGCCCAACGTGGGGCTCGAGGGCATCGAGAGATAAAGGAATAACGGTTTTTGTGCATTGGATATAGATTCCTTGTTAAGTGGCATCATGTGGGCTAGCTTATCCCGGTTCTTGTGGCATGTGGTGGTGGCTGTATTTCTCCCATTTGCAGGCCCTTATCTAAACATGGGTCCTATAACTAAGGCTACCGTGACTGTTATCCAGTTTGTTTTATGGATTAATAAGGTGAGGAATTCATGGCTTATTAACTTCCTCTGGAAGGCGGGCACATGGATTCGGAGCTATCAAACACTAAATGTATGCTTTTGGGGTTACTTTACTAATGGTACCTACTGTGAGGAAATGACACCGGGAGAAACTTTCTCCCAACCCCTAACCCAGCTCTTTGGGTCTACTCCACCAGTTTTCGAAGGATTCAGAGCTTTCCTAAGTGCTAATGATATCATACAGTGGCTAGTGTTGCTGATAATCCTGTTTTATTCAGTATTCAGAGATCAGGGGAGATTGGCTTGGATAACTACCCTGACTAGGAATGCTGCTCCAGAATCTGACCCTGCCTCACAGCTCACATCAGAAATGAACCACTCGGATTGGGTGAAGGAGATACGTGAGATGGGCCAGATGCTGAAGGAGTGCATTCTCTCAGCTGCTGGGAATCCCTCCTCCTGCCTTGAAGAGGGAGAGTCTAATGGTGCAGCAGTAGAACCCACAGACGTTACAACCGTCCAGGTTCCAGCTGAAACGCAAGGGCAGTCAGAGCCAGCAGCAGTCGCCCCTGTGGAAACGAGGAAATCTAAGATGAAATCAGACCACTCAGTTAAGAAAGGAGGGCCCTCAGAACCTGCAGGCGAGCCAGTGGTTGAGATACTCACCGAGTCCCTGACGTATGACAGTCTCCGTAATCTGCACAAAGACATCGTACGGCGGGGGCGTGAGGCTTTTACAACCTGGTTACTTCGGGTCTGGGATCTTATGGGTACGGGTGTGCAACTGGATGGCAGTGAGGCAAGGAATTTGGGACCCTTGACTCAGGACTCAGGTGTCAATCTGGTATTTGTAAGGGAGCCGGGGACCCTTTCCCTCTGGGAGCGGCTTTTAATGAGTGTGAGAGAGAGGTTTGTCCACAGAGAGAGAATGCAGGAGCACCATCATAGAATGCGCTGGAAGACCCTTGAGGAAGGGATCCAGCAGCTGAGAGAAGTGGCAGTATTGGAGGTACTCTTTGGGAGGGATGGACAGCATGGTAACGACCCTGACAAAGTCAGGTGCACAGGGCAAATGTTGTGGAATCTGGCAAATCTAGGGCCATCCGAATACTCCACCTTCATTGCAATGATTAATGCAGATAACGACCGAGAGACAGTGGGTTCTGTCACGAGCAAGCTTAGAAATTTTGAAAGCATGATCAATGGCCCAATGCAGGCTAACGTTTCTGCTGTGATTAAGAGCCTACAAGAGGAGATGAGGGAAATAAAGGAGGAGGTGAGGAGGAGCAGTTCCCATTTGGCACCGGTACAAGTCACAGGCCCCAAAGTCGGAGCCCAACGTCCCCCAGCTAGAGGGAGAGGGTACACCCCACGAGCTGAGCTATGGTACTTCCTGCGCGACCATGGGGAAGACATGGGAAGGTGGGATGGGAAACCCACTTCTGTCCTGGCAGCACGGGTGCGTCAACTCAAGGAGGGAAACACTAACCGGGGGAGTAACACTAAAGTGAAGGTAGCCTCAACCTCCCAGGACCGAGCTGCCAGATATTACAGAAGGGAGGATGATCTGACAGATCCCCTTGAAGGAACCTCTAGTATGTATGTCCAGGAAGGGAATGGTAACCAGTGCTAGAGAGGCCCTGCCTCTAGCCAGGGAGAGGCACGGGAAAACCGGATATTTTGGACGGTGTGGATCCGATGGCCTGGCACGTCAGAGCCACAAAAATACAAAGCGTTAGTTGATACTGGTGCGCAGTGTACCCTAATGCCATCGGGACATGTGGGGGCAGAACCTGTTTCCATTGCCGGGGTAACGGGGGGATCGCAGCAATTGACTCTGTTGGAAGCCGAGGTGAGCCTTACTGGGAAGGAGTGGCAGAAACATCCGATTGTGACTGGCCCAGAGGCCCCGTGCATTCTGGGCATAGACTTCCTCCGGAACGGCTATTACAAGGACCCAAAAGGTCTCAGGTGGGCATTTGGGATAGCTGCTGTGGAGGCAGAGAGCATTAGGCAATTGAACACCTTGCCCGGACTATCAGAAAACCCATCTGCAGTAGGACTCTTGAAGGTGGAAGAGCAACAAGTGCCACTTGCCACCTCGACAGTGCACCGCCGGCAGTATCGGACGAATCGAGATGCCGTGATCCCCATCCACAAAATGATCCGCGAGCTGGAGAGTCAAGGGGTGGTCAGCAAGACCCACTCACCCTTCAACAGCCCCATTTGGCCTGTGCGCAAGTCTGACGGAGAATGGAGATTGACTGTGGACTATCGTGGCTTGAATGAAGTGACTCCACCGTTGAGCGCTGCCGTGCCGGACATGCTGGAACTCCAGTACGAGCTGGAGTCCAAGGCAGCAAAGTGGTATGCCACTATTGACATTGCCAATGCTTTTTTCTCCATTCCTCTGGCAGCAGAATGTAGGCCTCAGTTTGCCTTCACCTGGAGGGGCGTACAGTACACCTGGAACCGACTGCCCCAGGGGTGGAAGCACAGTCCCACCATCTGCCATGGACTGATCCAGGCTGCACTGGAAAAGGGTGAAGCTCCGGAACATCTGCAGTACATCGATGACATCATTGTGGGGGGGAACACAGCAAAGGAAGTATTTGGGAAAGGAGAGAAGATCATCCAGATTCTCCTGGAAGCTGGTTTTGCCATCAAGAAGAGCAAAGTCAAGGGACCTGCCCGAGAGATCCAGTTCCTGGGGGTAAAGTGGCAAGACGGACGGCGTCAGATCCCCACCGAGGTCATCAATAAGATCGCTGCGATGTCTCCACCAACCAGCAAGAAGGAAACACAGGCTTTCCTAGGCGCCATAGGTTTTTGGAGAATGCACATTCCTGAGTACAGCCAGATTGTGAGCCCTCTGTACCTGGTTACCCGCAAGAAGAACGATTTCCACTGGGGCCCTGAACAGCAACAAGCTTTTGCCCAAATCAAGCGGGAGATCGCTCATGCGCTAGCCCTTGGCCCAGTCAGGACGGGACCAGAGGTGAGGAACGTGCTCTACTCTGCGGCCGGGAACAATGGTTTGTCCTGGAGCCTTTGGCAGAAGGTGCCTGGAGAGAGACTCGTGGCCGACCACTGGGATTCTGGAGTCGAAGTTATAGAGGGTCTGAGGCCAACTACACTCCCACAGAGAAGGAAATCCTAGCAGCCTATGAAGGAGTCCAAGCTGCCTCGGAAGTGATTGGCACCGAAGCACAACTCCTCCTGGCACCCCGACTACCGGTGCTGGGGTGGATGTTTAAAGGAAAGGTTCCCTCCACCCACCACGCCACTGACGCCACATGGAGCAAATGGATTGCCCTCATCACACAACGCGCCCGTATTGGAAACCCAAATCGCCCTGGGATTTTGGAGATCATTACGAACTGGCCGGAAGGTGAAGACTTTGGCCTCACTGACGAAGAGGAGCAGGAACAAGTGACGCGGGCTGAAGAAGCTCCACCGTACAACCAACTACCAGCAGAGGAAACACGATATGCTCTTTTCACTGACGGTTCCTGTCGCATCGTAGGGATGAACCGGAAGTGGAAAGCAGCCGTATGGAGCCCCACACGACAGGTCGCACAAGCTACTGAAGGAGAAGGTGGATCAAGTCAACTTGCTGAACTCAAAGCCGTTCAACTAGCCCTGGACATTGCTGAAAGAGAGAAGTGGCCAAAGCTCTACCTTTATACTGATTCGTGGATGGTAGCCAATGCTCTGTGGGGCTGGCTGGAAAGGTGGAAAAAGGCCAACTGGCAGCGTAGGGGAAAACCAATTTGGGCTGCTGATGAGTGGAAAGATATTGCCACTCGGGTAAAGAAGCTACCTGTGAGGGTCCGTCATGTAGATGCTCATGTCCCCAGGAGTCGGGCTAATGAAGAACATCGTAACAATGAACAGGTAGATCAGGCTGCAAAAATAGAGGTGTCCCAGATAGACTTGGATTGGCAACATAAAGGAGAGTTGTTCTTAGCTCGATGGGCCCATGATGCCTCAGGCCATCAAGGCAGAGAGGCCACTTATAAATGGGCACGGGACCGAGGGGTGGATCTAACCATGAACAGTATCTCCCAGGTTATCCAAGACTGTGAGACCTGTGCTGCGATCAAGCAGGCCAAGCGGGTGAAGCCTCTGTGGTACGGCGGACGATGGTCGAAGTACAGGTATGGGGAAGCCTGGCAAATTGACTACATCACTCTTCCCCAAACCCGTCAAGGCAAGCGCTACGTGCTGACCATGGTGGAAGCAACCACTGGGTGGCTGGAGACCTACCCTGTGCCTCATGCTACCGCCCGGAACACCATCTTGGGCCTGGAAAAGCAAGTTCTTTGGAGACATGGCACCCCTGAGAGAATCGAGTCAGACAACGGGACACATTTCAAGAATAGCCTCATAAGCACTTGGGCCAGAGAACATGGAATCGAATGGCTATATCATATCCCTTATCATGCACCAGCTGCCGGGAAAGTTGAACGGTGCAATGGGCTACTTAAGACTACCCTAAAAGCACTTGGAGGAGGGACTTTCAAAAATTGGGAACTGAACTTAGCAAAGGCCACCTGGATGGTCAATACCCGAGGGTCCATCAATCGAGCTGGTCCTGCCCAGTCTGGACCCTTGCACACAGTGGACGGAGATAAAGTCCCTGTGGTACACACGAGAGGTATGTTAGGAAAGACTGTTTGGATTAATCCCACATCAGGCAAAGGCACACCCCTCCGTGGGGTTGTTTTTGCTCAGGGACCTGGTTACACTTGGTGGGTAATGCAGAAAAATGGGGAAACCCGTTGTGTACCACAAGGAGACCTAATTTTAAGTGAGAACTCTGTGTAAGGTTTCATTGTGTATATATGTATATATGTATCTGTAAGGGGGCATTGGGTTGGGTACGGTGTAGATGGTAATAGAATAAGGGGTGGATTATGTCCTGGGTTACAGTGTAAAATGTGCCAAAAGAAAAAAAATATATTCTATTACCATCTTCAGGAGCTGTTGAGACCAGGTGGGGCGGTGCTCCCTGCCTCCCCCCCTCTGGACTATCTCCTGTTACTGGGCACAACAATGCCTTATCGCCTGACCCATCGGTAACTCGCTCCTGGGCTATCTCCTGTTCATGGCCCATCAAGGAACTGCCTCACGACTCCCCATCCCATTGTGAGATGCTCCGCCCGGGGAGGGGGGGGAAGGAGCCAAGCAGTCCATGCCAAATAAAAACGAAGATTTTGAACACCCTAGCAGCCTTTCTTCCACTGGATTCCCAGAGGAGCTTTTCCCCCCACTGGAGTTCCAGAGGACGAGAGCTACCTGCCGACCACTGGACCTTCGGAGGAAGACCAGACTCTTTTACCTGATTGCTGCTTCCACAGAACTACACCCATCGCTTCAGGAGGACTGCAGCCAGCATCTTATCGGACTGCTACTGCCACCCTAACAGGGTGTCAGGTTGTATTCCTGACTCTGTCAGTATAAACCAGTGGGTTGTTTGTTTTTTTCCCTGCCTTGTGTTATATATATATATTAGTAAAGAACTGTTATTCCTATTCCCCATATCTTTGCCTGAAGGCCCGTTAATTTCAAAATTATAATAGTTTGGAGGGAAGGGGGTTGCACTCTCCATTTCAAGGGAGGCTCCTGCCTTCCTCCACAGACACCTGTCTTTTTCAAACCAAGACAGATTTTGGCGCCCAACGTGGGGCTCGAGGGCATCGAGAGATAAAGGAATAACGGTTTTTGTGCATTGGATATAGATTCCTTGTTAAGTGGCATCATGTGGGCTAGCTTATCCCGGTTCTTGTGGCATGTGGTGGTGGCTGTATTTCTCCCATTTGCAGGCCCTTATCTAAACATGGGTCCTATAACTAAGGCTACCGTGACTGTTATCCAGTTTGTTTTATGGATTAATAAGGTGAGGAATTCATGGCTTATTAACTTCCTCTGGAAGGCGGGCACATGGATTCGGAGCTATCAAACACTAAATGTATGCTTTTGGGGTTACTTTACTAATGGTACCTACTGTGAGGAAATGACACCGGGAGAAACTTTCTCCCAACCCCTAACCCAGCTCTTTGGGTCTACTCCACCAGTTTTCGAAGGATTCAGAGCTTTCCTAAGTGCTAATGATATCATACAGTGGCTAGTGTTGCTGATAATCCTGTTTTATTCAGTATTCAGAGATCAGGGGAGATTGGCTTGGATAACTACCCTGACTAGGAATGCTGCTCCAGAATCTGACCCTGCCTCACAGCTCACATCAGAAATGAACCACTCGGATTGGGTGAAGGAGATACGTGAGATGGGCCAGATGCTGAAGGAGTGCATTCTCTCAGCTGCTGGGAATCCCTCCTCCTGCCTTGAAGAGGGAGAGTCTAATGGTGCAGCAGTAGAACCCACAGACGTTACAACCGTCCAGGTTCCAGCTGAAACGCAAGGGCAGTCAGAGCCAGCAGCAGTCGCCCCTGTGGAAACGAGGAAATCTAAGATGAAATCAGACCACTCAGTTAAGAAAGGAGGGCCCTCAGAACCTGCAGGCGAGCCAGTGGTTGAGATACTCACCGAGTCCCTGACGTATGACAGTCTCCGTAATCTGCACAAAGACATCGTACGGCGGGGGCGTGAGGCTTTTACAACCTGGTTACTTCGGGTCTGGGATCTTATGGGTACGGGTGTGCAACTGGATGGCAGTGAGGCAAGGAATTTGGGACCCTTGACTCAGGACTCAGGTGTCAATCTGGTATTTGTAAGGGAGCCGGGGACCCTTTCCCTCTGGGAGCGGCTTTTAATGAGTGTGAGAGAGAGGTTTGTCCACAGAGAGAGAATGCAGGAGCACCATCATAGAATGCGCTGGAAGACCCTTGAGGAAGGGATCCAGCAGCTGAGAGAAGTGGCAGTATTGGAGGTACTCTTTGGGAGGGATGGACAGCATGGTAACGACCCTGACAAAGTCAGGTGCACAGGGCAAATGTTGTGGAATCTGGCAAATCTAGGGCCATCCGAATACTCCACCTTCATTGCAATGATTAATGCAGATAACGACCGAGAGACAGTGGGTTCTGTCACGAGCAAGCTTAGAAATTTTGAAAGCATGATCAATGGCCCAATGCAGGCTAACGTTTCTGCTGTGATTAAGAGCCTACAAGAGGAGATGAGGGAAATAAAGGAGGAGGTGAGGAGGAGCAGTTCCCATTTGGCACCGGTACAAGTCACAGGCCCCAAAGTCGGAGCCCAACGTCCCCCAGCTAGAGGGAGAGGGTACACCCCACGAGCTGAGCTATGGTACTTCCTGCGCGACCATGGGGAAGACATGGGAAGGTGGGATGGGAAACCCACTTCTGTCCTGGCAGCACGGGTGCGTCAACTCAAGGAGGGAAACACTAACCGGGGGAGTAACACTAAAGTGAAGGTAGCCTCAACCTCCCAGGACCGAGCTGCCAGATATTACAGAAGGGAGGATGATCTGACAGATCCCCTTGAAGGAACCATTCCTGAGTACAGCCAGATTGTGAGCCCTCTGTACCTGGTTACCCGCAAGAAGAACGATTTCCACTGGGGCCCTGAACAGCAACAAGCTTTTGCCCAAATCAAGCGGGAGATCGCTCATGCGCTAGCCCTTGGCCCAGTCAGGACGGGACCAGAGGTGAGGAACGTGCTCTACTCTGCGGCCGGGAACAATGGTTTGTCCTGGAGCCTTTGGCAGAAGGTGCCTGGAGAGAGACTCGTGGCCGACCACTGGGATTCTGGAGTCGAAGTTATAGAGGGTCTGAGGCCAACTACACTCCCACAGAGAAGGAAATCCTAGCAGCCTATGAAGGAGTCCAAGCTGCCTCGGAAGTGATTGGCACCGAAGCACAACTCCTCCTGGCACCCCGACTACCGGTGCTGGGGTGGATGTTTAAAGGAAAGGTTCCCTCCACCCACCACGCCACTGACGCCACATGGAGCAAATGGATTGCCCTCATCACACAACGCGCCCGTATTGGAAACCCAAATCGCCCTGGGATTTTGGAGATCATTACGAACTGGCCGGAAGGTGAAGACTTTGGCCTCACTGACGAAGAGGAGCAGGAACAAGTGACGCGGGCTGAAGAAGCTCCACCGTACAACCAACTACCAGCAGAGGAAACACGATATGCTCTTTTCACTGACGGTTCCTGTCGCATCGTAGGGATGAACCGGAAGTGGAAAGCAGCCGTATGGAGCCCCACACGACAGGTCGCACAAGCTACTGAAGGAGAAGGTGGATCAAGTCAACTTGCTGAACTCAAAGCCGTTCAACTAGCCCTGGACATTGCTGAAAGAGAGAAGTGGCCAAAGCTCTACCTTTATACTGATTCGTGGATGGTAGCCAATGCTCTGTGGGGCTGGCTGGAAAGGTGGAAAAAGGCCAACTGGCAGCGTAGGGGAAAACCAATTTGGGCTGCTGATGAGTGGAAAGATATTGCCACTCGGGTAAAGAAGCTACCTGTGAGGGTCCGTCATGTAGATGCTCATGTCCCCAGGAGTCGGGCTAATGAAGAACATCGTAACAATGAACAGGTAGATCAGGCTGCAAAAATAGAGGTGTCCCAGATAGACTTGGATTGGCAACATAAAGGAGAGTTGTTCTTAGCTCGATGGGCCCATGATGCCTCAGGCCATCAAGGCAGAGAGGCCACTTATAAATGGGCACGGGACCGAGGGGTGGATCTAACCATGAACAGTATCTCCCAGGTTATCCAAGACTGTGAGACCTGTGCTGCGATCAAGCAGGCCAAGCGGGTGAAGCCTCTGTGGTACGGCGGACGATGGTCGAAGTACAGGTATGGGGAAGCCTGGCAAATTGACTACATCACTCTTCCCCAAACCCGTCAAGGCAAGCGCTACGTGCTGACCATGGTGGAAGCAACCACTGGGTGGCTGGAGACCTACCCTGTGCCTCATGCTACCGCCCGGAACACCATCTTGGGCCTGGAAAAGCAAGTTCTTTGGAGACATGGCACCCCTGAGAGAATCGAGTCAGACAACGGGACACATTTCAAGAATAGCCTCATAAGCACTTGGGCCAGAGAACATGGAATCGAATGGCTATATCATATCCCTTATCATGCACCAGCTGCCGGGAAAGTTGAACGGTGCAATGGGCTACTTAAGACTACCCTAAAAGCACTTGGAGGAGGGACTTTCAAAAATTGGGAACTGAACTTAGCAAAGGCCACCTGGATGGTCAATACCCGAGGGTCCATCAATCGAGCTGGTCCTGCCCAGTCTGGACCCTTGCACACAGTGGACGGAGATAAAGTCCCTGTGGTACACACGAGAGGTATGTTAGGAAAGACTGTTTGGATTAATCCCACATCAGGCAAAGGCACACCCCTCCGTGGGGTTGTTTTTGCTCAGGGACCTGGTTACACTTGGTGGGTAATGCAGAAAAATGGGGAAACCCGTTGTGTACCACAAGGAGACCTAATTTTAAGTGAGAACTCTGTGTAAGGTTTCATTGTGTATATATGTATATATGTATCTGTAAGGGGGCATTGGGTTGGGTACGGTGTAGATGGTAATAGAATAAGGGGTGGATTATGTCCTGGGTTACAGTGTAAAATGTGCCAAAAGAAAAAAAATATATTCTATTACCATCTTCAGGAGCTGTTGAGACCAGGTGGGGCGGTGCTCCCTGCCTCCCCCCCTCTGGACTATCTCCTGTTACTGGGCACAACAATGCCTTATCGCCTGACCCATCGGTAACTCGCTCCTGGGCTATCTCCTGTTCATGGCCCATCAAGGAACTGCCTCACGACTCCCCATCCCATTGTGAGATGCTCCGCCCGGGGAGGGGGGGGAAGGAGCCAAGCAGTCCATGCCAAATAAAAACGAAGATTTTGAACACCCTAGCAGCCTTTCTTCCACTGGATTCCCAGAGGAGCTTTTCCCCCCACTGGAGTTCCAGAGGACGAGAGCTACCTGCCGACCACTGGACCTTCGGAGGAAGACCAGACTCTTTTACCTGATTGCTGCTTCCACAGAACTACACCCATCGCTTCAGGAGGACTGCAGCCAGCATCTTATCGGACTGCTACTGCCACCCTAACAGGGTGTCAGGTTGTATTCCTGACTCTGTCAGTATAAACCAGTGGGTTGTTTGTTTTTTTCCCTGCCTTGTGTTATATATATATATTAGTAAAGAACTGTTATTCCTATTCCCCATATCTTTGCCTGAAGGCCCGTTAATTTCAAAATTATAATAGTTTGGAGGGAAGGGGGTTGCACTCTCCATTTCAAGGGAGGCTCCTGCCTTCCTCCACAGACACCTGTCTTTTTCAAACCAAGACAGATTTTGGCGCCCAACGTGGGGCTCGAGGGCATCGAGAGATAAAGGAATAACGGTTTTTGTGCATTGGATATAGATTCCTTGTTAAGTGGCATCATGTGGGCTAGCTTATCCCGGTTCTTGTGGCATGTGGTGGTGGCTGTATTTCTCCCATTTGCAGGCCCTTATCTAAACATGGGTCCTATAACTAAGGCTACCGTGACTGTTATCCAGTTTGTTTTATGGATTAATAAGGTGAGGAATTCATGGCTTATTAACTTCCTCTGGAAGGCGGGCACATGGATTCGGAGCTATCAAACACTAAATGTATGCTTTTGGGGTTACTTTACTAATGGTACCTACTGTGAGGAAATGACACCGGGAGAAACTTTCTCCCAACCCCTAACCCAGCTCTTTGGGTCTACTCCACCAGTTTTCGAAGGATTCAGAGCTTTCCTAAGTGCTAATGATATCATACAGTGGCTAGTGTTGCTGATAATCCTGTTTTATTCAGTATTCAGAGATCAGGGGAGATTGGCTTGGATAACTACCCTGACTAGGAATGCTGCTCCAGAATCTGACCCTGCCTCACAGCTCACATCAGAAATGAACCACTCGGATTGGGTGAAGGAGATACGTGAGATGGGCCAGATGCTGAAGGAGTGCATTCTCTCAGCTGCTGGGAATCCCTCCTCCTGCCTTGAAGAGGGAGAGTCTAATGGTGCAGCAGTAGAACCCACAGACGTTACAACCGTCCAGGTTCCAGCTGAAACGCAAGGGCAGTCAGAGCCAGCAGCAGTCGCCCCTGTGGAAACGAGGAAATCTAAGATGAAATCAGACCACTCAGTTAAGAAAGGAGGGCCCTCAGAACCTGCAGGCGAGCCAGTGGTTGAGATACTCACCGAGTCCCTGACGTATGACAGTCTCCGTAATCTGCACAAAGACATCGTACGGCGGGGGCGTGAGGCTTTTACAACCTGGTTACTTCGGGTCTGGGATCTTATGGGTACGGGTGTGCAACTGGATGGCAGTGAGGCAAGGAATTTGGGACCCTTGACTCAGGACTCAGGTGTCAATCTGGTATTTGTAAGGGAGCCGGGGACCCTTTCCCTCTGGGAGCGGCTTTTAATGAGTGTGAGAGAGAGGTTTGTCCACAGAGAGAGAATGCAGGAGCACCATCATAGAATGCGCTGGAAGACCCTTGAGGAAGGGATCCAGCAGCTGAGAGAAGTGGCAGTATTGGAGGTACTCTTTGGGAGGGATGGACAGCATGGTAACGACCCTGACAAAGTCAGGTGCACAGGGCAAATGTTGTGGAATCTGGCAAATCTAGGGCCATCCGAATACTCCACCTTCATTGCAATGATTAATGCAGATAACGACCGAGAGACAGTGGGTTCTGTCACGAGCAAGCTTAGAAATTTTGAAAGCATGATCAATGGCCCAATGCAGGCTAACGTTTCTGCTGTGATTAAGAGCCTACAAGAGGAGATGAGGGAAATAAAGGAGGAGGTGAGGAGGAGCAGTTCCCATTTGGCACCGGTACAAGTCACAGGCCCCAAAGTCGGAGCCCAACGTCCCCCAGCTAGAGGGAGAGGGTACACCCCACGAGCTGAGCTATGGTACTTCCTGCGCGACCATGGGGAAGACATGGGAAGGTGGGATGGGAAACCCACTTCTGTCCTGGCAGCACGGGTGCGTCAACTCAAGGAGGGAAACACTAACCGGGGGAGTAACACTAAAGTGAAGGTAGCCTCAACCTCCCAGGACCGAGCTGCCAGATATTACAGAAGGGAGGATGATCTGACAGATCCCCTTGAAGGAACCATTCCTGAGTACAGCCAGATTGTGAGCCCTCTGTACCTGGTTACCCGCAAGAAGAACGATTTCCACTGGGGCCCTGAACAGCAACAAGCTTTTGCCCAAATCAAGCGGGAGATCGCTCATGCGCTAGCCCTTGGCCCAGTCAGGACGGGACCAGAGGTGAGGAACGTGCTCTACTCTGCGGCCGGGAACAATGGTTTGTCCTGGAGCCTTTGGCAGAAGGTGCCTGGAGAGACTCGTGGCCGACCACTGGGATTCTGGAGTCGAAGTTATAGAGGGTCTGAGGCCAACTACACTCCCACAGAGAAGGAAATCCTAGCAGCCTATGAAGGAGTCCAAGCTGCCTCGGAAGTGATTGGCACCGAAGCACAACGCCTCCTGGCACCCCGACTACCGGTGCTGGGGTGGATGTTTAAAGGAAAGGTTCCCTCCACCCACCACGCCACTGACGCCACATGGAGCAAATGGATTGCCCTCATCACACAACGCGCCCGTATTGGAAACCCAAATCGCCCTGGGATTTTGGAGATCATTACGAACTGGCCGGAAGGTGAAGACTTTGGCCTCACTGACGAAGAGGAGCAGGAACAAGTGACGCGGGCTGAAGAAGCTCCACCGTACAACCAACTACCAGCAGAGGAAACACGATATGCTCTTTTCACTGACGGTTCCTGTCGCATCGTAGGGATGAACCGGAAGTGGAAAGCAGCCGTATGGAGCCCCACACGACAGGTCGCACAAGCTACTGAAGGAGAAGGTGGATCAAGTCAACTTGCTGAACTCAAAGCCGTTCAACTAGCCCTGGACATTGCTGAAAGAGAGAAGTGGCCAAAGCTCTACCTTTATACTGATTCGTGGATGGTAGCCAATGCTCTGTGGGGCTGGCTGGAAAGGTGGAAAAAGGCCAACTGGCAGCGTAGGGGAAAACCAATTTGGGCTGCTGATGAGTGGAAAGATATTGCCACTCGGGTAAAGAAGCTACCTGTGAGGGTCCGTCATGTAGATGCTCATGTCCCCAGGAGTCGGGCTAATGAAGAACATCGTAACAATGAACAGGTAGATCAGGCTGCAAAAATAGAGGTGTCCCAGATAGACTTGGATTGGCAACATAAAGGAGAGTTGTTCTTAGCTCGATGGGCCCATGATGCCTCAGGCCATCAAGGCAGAGAGGCCGCTTATAAATGGGCACGGGACCGAGGGGTGGATCTAACCATGAACAGTATCTCCCAGGTTATCCAAGACTGTGAGACCTGTGCTGCGATCAAGCAGGCCAAGCGGGTGAAGCCTCTGTGGTACGGCGGACGATGGTCGAAGTACAGGTATGGGGAAGCCTGGCAAATTGACTACATCACTCTTCCCCAAACCCGTCAAGGCAAGCGCTACGTGCTGACCATGGTGGAAGCAACCACTGGGTGGCTGGAGACCTACCCTGTGCCTCATGCTACCGCCCGGAACACCATCTTGGGCCTGGAAAAGCAAGTTCTTTGGAGACATGGCACCCCTGAGAGAATCGAGTCAGACAACGGGACACATTTCAAGAATAGCCTCATAAGCACTTGGGCCAGAGAACATGGAATCGAATGGCTATATCATATCCCTTATCATGCACCAGCTGCCGGGAAAGTTGAACGGTGCAATGGGCTACTTAAGACTACCCTAAAAGCACTTGGAGGAGGGACTTTCAAAAATTGGGAACTGAACTTAGCAAAGGCCACCTGGATGGTCAATACCCGAGGGTCCATCAATCGAGCTGGTCCTGCCCAGTCTGGACCCTTGCACACAGTGGACGGAGATAAAGTCCCTGTGGTACACACGAGAGGTATGTTAGGAAAGACTGTTTGGATTAATCCCACATCAGGCAAAGGCACACCCCTCCGTGGGGTTGTTTTTGCTCAGGGACCTGGTTACACTTGGTGGGTAATGCAGAAAAATGGGGAAACCCGTTGTGTACCACAAGGAGACCTAATTTTAAGTGAGAACTCTGTGTAAGGTTTCATTGTGTATATATGTATATATGTATCTGTAAGGGGGCATTGGGTTGGGTACGGTGTAGATGGTAATAGAATAAGGGGTGGATTATGTCCTGGGTTACAGTGTAAAATGTGCCAAAAGAAAAAAAATATATTCTATTACCATCTTCAGGAGCTGTTGAGACCAGGTGGGGCGGTGCTCCCTGCCTCCCCCCCTCTGGACTATCTCCTGTTACTGGGCACAACAATGCCTTATCGCCTGACCCATCGGTAACTCGCTCCTGGGCTATCTCCTGTTCATGGCCCATCAAGGAACTGCCTCACGACTCCCCATCCCATTGTGAGATGCTCCGCCCGGGGAGGGGGGGGAAGGAGCCAAGCAGTCCATGCCAAATAAAAACGAAGATTTTGAACACCCTAGCAGCCTTTCTTCCACTGGATTCCCAGAGGAGCTTTTCCCCCCACTGGAGTTCCAGAGGACGAGAGCTACCTGCCGACCACTGGACCTTCGGAGGAAGACCAGACTCTTTTACCTGATTGCTGCTTCCACAGAACTACACCCATCGCTTCAGGAGGACTGCAGCCAGCATCTTATCGGACTGCTACTGCCACCCTAACAGGGTGTCAGGTTGTATTCCTGACTCTGTCAGTATAAACCAGTGGGTTGTTTGTTTTTTTCCCTGCCTTGTGTTATATATATATATTAGTAAAGAACTGTTATTCCTATTCCCCATATCTTTGCCTGAAGGCCCGTTAATTTCAAAATTATAATAGTTTGGAGGGAAGGGGGTTGCACTCTCCATTTCAAGGGAGGCTCCTGCCTTCCTCCACAGACACCTGTCTTTTTCAAACCAAGACAGATTTTGGCGCCCAACGTGGGGCTCGAGGGCATCGAGAGATAAAGGAATAACGGTTTTTGTGCATTGGATATAGATTCCTTGTTAAGTGGCATCATGTGGGCTAGCTTATCCCGGTTCTTGTGGCATGTGGTGGTGGCTGTATTTCTCCCATTTGCAGGCCCTTATCTAAACATGGGTCCTATAACTAAGGCTACCGTGACTGTTATCCAGTTTGTTTTATGGATTAATAAGGTGAGGAATTCATGGCTTATTAACTTCCTCTGGAAGGCGGGCACATGGATTCGGAGCTATCAAACACTAAATGTATGCTTTTGGGGTTACTTTACTAATGGTACCTACTGTGAGGAAATGACACCGGGAGAAACTTTCTCCCAACCCCTAACCCAGCTCTTTGGGTCTACTCCACCAGTTTTCGAAGGATTCAGAGCTTTCCTAAGTGCTAATGATATCATACAGTGGCTAGTGTTGCTGATAATCCTGTTTTATTCAGTATTCAGAGATCAGGGGAGATTGGCTTGGATAACTACCCTGACTAGGAATGCTGCTCCAGAATCTGACCCTGCCTCACAGCTCACATCAGAAATGAACCACTCGGATTGGGTGAAGGAGATACGTGAGATGGGCCAGATGCTGAAGGAGTGCATTCTCTCAGCTGCTGGGAATCCCTCCTCCTGCCTTGAAGAGGGAGAGTCTAATGGTGCAGCAGTAGAACCCACAGACGTTACAACCGTCCAGGTTCCAGCTGAAACGCAAGGGCAGTCAGAGCCAGCAGCAGTCGCCCCTGTGGAAACGAGGAAATCTAAGATGAAATCAGACCACTCAGTTAAGAAAGGAGGGCCCTCAGAACCTGCAGGCGAGCCAGTGGTTGAGATACTCACCGAGTCCCTGACGTATGACAGTCTCCGTAATCTGCACAAAGACATCGTACGGCGGGGGCGTGAGGCTTTTACAACCTGGTTACTTCGGGTCTGGGATCTTATGGGTACGGGTGTGCAACTGGATGGCAGTGAGGCAAGGAATTTGGGACCCTTGACTCAGGACTCAGGTGTCAATCTGGTATTTGTAAGGGAGCCGGGGACCCTTTCCCTCTGGGAGCGGCTTTTAATGAGTGTGAGAGAGAGGTTTGTCCACAGAGAGAGAATGCAGGAGCACCATCATAGAATGCGCTGGAAGACCCTTGAGGAAGGGATCCAGCAGCTGAGAGAAGTGGCAGTATTGGAGGTACTCTTTGGGAGGGATGGACAGCATGGTAACGACCCTGACAAAGTCAGGTGCACAGGGCAAATGTTGTGGAATCTGGCAAATCTAGGGCCATCCGAATACTCCACCTTCATTGCAATGATTAATGCAGATAACGACCGAGAGACAGTGGGTTCTGTCACGAGCAAGCTTAGAAATTTTGAAAGCATGATCAATGGCCCAATGCAGGCTAACGTTTCTGCTGTGATTAAGAGCCTACAAGAGGAGATGAGGGAAATAAAGGAGGAGGTGAGGAGGAGCAGTTCCCATTTGGCACCGGTACAAGTCACAGGCCCCAAAGTCGGAGCCCAACGTCCCCCAGCTAGAGGGAGAGGGTACACCCCACGAGCTGAGCTATGGTACTTCCTGCGCGACCATGGGGAAGACATGGGAAGGTGGGATGGGAAACCCACTTCTGTCCTGGCAGCACGGGTGCGTCAACTCAAGGAGGGAAACACTAACCGGGGGAGTAACACTAAAGTGAAGGTAGCCTCAACCTCCCAGGACCGAGCTGCCAGATATTACAGAAGGGAGGATGATCTGACAGATCCCCTTGAAGGAACCATTCCTGAGTACAGCCAGATTGTGAGCCCTCTGTACCTGGTTACCCGCAAGAAGAACGATTTCCACTGGGGCCCTGAACAGCAACAAGCTTTTGCCCAAATCAAGCGGGAGATCGCTCATGCGCTAGCCCTTGGCCCAGTCAGGACGGGACCAGAGGTGAGGAACGTGCTCTACTCTGCGGCCGGGAACAATGGTTTGTCCTGGAGCCTTTGGCAGAAGGTGCCTGGAGAGACTCGTGGCCGACCACTGGGATTCTGGAGTCGAAGTTATAGAGGGTCTGAGGCCAACTACACTCCCACAGAGAAGGAAATCCTAGCAGCCTATGAAGGAGTCCAAGCTGCCTCGGAAGTGATTGGCACCGAAGCACAACGCCTCCTGGCACCCCGACTACCGGTGCTGGGGTGGATGTTTAAAGGAAAGGTTCCCTCCACCCACCACGCCACTGACGCCACATGGAGCAAATGGATTGCCCTCATCACACAACGCGCCCGTATTGGAAACCCAAATCGCCCTGGGATTTTGGAGATCATTACGAACTGGCCGGAAGGTGAAGACTTTGGCCTCACTGACGAAGAGGAGCAGGAACAAGTGACGCGGGCTGAAGAAGCTCCACCGTACAACCAACTACCAGCAGAGGAAACACGATATGCTCTTTTCACTGACGGTTCCTGTCGCATCGTAGGGATGAACCGGAAGTGGAAAGCAGCCGTATGGAGCCCCACACGACAGGTCGCACAAGCTACTGAAGGAGAAGGTGGATCAAGTCAACTTGCTGAACTCAAAGCCGTTCAACTAGCCCTGGACATTGCTGAAAGAGAGAAGTGGCCAAAGCTCTACCTTTATACTGATTCGTGGATGGTAGCCAATGCTCTGTGGGGCTGGCTGGAAAGGTGGAAAAAGGCCAACTGGCAGCGTAGGGGAAAACCAATTTGGGCTGCTGATGAGTGGAAAGATATTGCCACTCGGGTAAAGAAGCTACCTGTGAGGGTCCGTCATGTAGATGCTCATGTCCCCAGGAGTCGGGCTAATGAAGAACATCGTAACAATGAACAGGTAGATCAGGCTGCAAAAATAGAGGTGTCCCAGATAGACTTGGATTGGCAACATAAAGGAGAGTTGTTCTTAGCTCGATGGGCCCATGATGCCTCAGGCCATCAAGGCAGAGAGGCCGCTTATAAATGGGCACGGGACCGAGGGGTGGATCTAACCATGAACAGTATCTCCCAGGTTATCCAAGACTGTGAGACCTGTGCTGCGATCAAGCAGGCCAAGCGGGTGAAGCCTCTGTGGTACGGCGGACGATGGTCGAAGTACAGGTATGGGGAAGCCTGGCAAATTGACTACATCACTCTTCCCCAAACCCGTCAAGGCAAGCGCTACGTGCTGACCATGGTGGAAGCAACCACTGGGTGGCTGGAGACCTACCCTGTGCCTCATGCTACCGCCCGGAACACCATCTTGGGCCTGGAAAAGCAAGTTCTTTGGAGACATGGCACCCCTGAGAGAATCGAGTCAGACAACGGGACACATTTCAAGAATAGCCTCATAAGCACTTGGGCCAGAGAACATGGAATCGAATGGATATATCATATCCCTTATCATGCACCAGCTGCCGGGAAAGTTGAACGGTGCAATGGGCTACTTAAGACTACCCTAAAAGCACTTGGAGGAGGGACTTTCAAAAATTGGGAACTGAACTTAGCAAAGGCCACCTGGATGGTCAATACCCGAGGGTCCATCAATCGAGCTGGTCCTGCCCAGTCTGGACCCTTGCACACAGTGGACGGAGATAAAGTCCCTGTGGTACACACGAGAGGTATGTTAGGAAAGACTGTTTGGATTAATCCCACATCAGGCAAAGGCACACCCCTCCGTGGGGTTGTTTTTGCTCAGGGACCTGGTTACACTTGGTGGGTAATGCAGAAAAATGGGGAAACCCGTTGTGTACCACAAGGAGACCTAATTTTAAGTGAGAACTCTGTGTAAGGTTTCATTGTGTATATATGTATATATGTATCTGTAAGGGGGCATTGGGTTGGGTACGGTGTAGATGGTAATAGAATAAGGGGTGGATTATGTCCTGGGTTACAGTGTAAAATGTGCCAAAAGAAAAAAAATATATTCTATTACCATCTTCAGGAGCTGTTGAGACCAGGTGGGGCGGTGCTCCCTGCCTCCCCCCCTCTGGACTATCTCCTGTTACTGGGCACAACAATGCCTTATCGCCTGACCCATCGGTAACTCGCTCCTGGGCTATCTCCTGTTCATGGCCCATCAAGGAACTGCCTCACGACTCCCCATCCCATTGTGAGATGCTCCGCCCGGGGAGGGGGGGGAAGGAGCCAAGCAGTCCATGGCAAATAAAAACGGAGATTTTGAACACCCTAGCAGCCTTTCTTCCACTGGATTCCCAGAGGAGCTTTTCCCCCCACTGGAGTTCCAGAGGACGAGAGCTACCTGCCGACCACTGGACCTTCGGAGGAAGACCAGACTCTTTTACCTGATTGCTGCTTCCACAGAACTACACCCATCGCTTCAGGAGGACTGCAGCCAGCATCTTATCGGACTGCTACTGCCACCCTAACAGGGTGTCAGGTTGTATTCCTGACTCTGTCAGTATAAACCAGTGGGTTGTTTGTTTTTTTCCCTGCCTTGTGTTATATATATATATTAGTAAAGAACTGTTATTCCTATTCCCCATATCTTTGCCTGAAGGCCCGTTAATTTCAAAATTATAATAGTTTGGAGGGAAGGGGGTTGCACTCTCCATTTCAAGGGAGGCTCCTGCCTTCCTCCACAGACACCTGTCTTTTTCAAACCAAGACAGATTTTGGCGCCCAACGTGGGGCTCGAGGGCATCGAGAGATAAAGGAATAACGGTTTTTGTGCATTGGATATAGATTCCTTGTTAAGTGGCATCATGTGGGCTAGCTTATCCCGGTTCTTGTGGCATGTGGTGGTGGCTGTATTTCTCCCATTTGCAGGCCCTTATCTAAACATGGGTCCTATAACTAAGGCTACCGTGACTGTTATCCAGTTTGTTTTATGGATTAATAAGGTGAGGAATTCATGGCTTATTAACTTCCTCTGGAAGGCGGGCACATGGATTCGGAGCTATCAAACACTAAATGTATGCTTTTGGGGTTACTTTACTAATGGTACCTACTGTGAGGAAATGACACCGGGAGAAACTTTCTCCCAACCCCTAACCCAGCTCTTTGGGTCTACTCCACCAGTTTTCGAAGGATTCAGAGCTTTCCTAAGTGCTAATGATATCATACAGTGGCTAGTGTTGCTGATAATCCTGTTTTATTCAGTATTCAGAGATCAGGGGAGATTGGCTTGGATAACTACCCTGACTAGGAATGCTGCTCCAGAATCTGACCCTGCCTCACAGCTCACATCAGAAATGAACCACTCGGATTGGGTGAAGGAGATACGTGAGATGGGCCAGATGCTGAAGGAGTGCATTCTCTCAGCTGCTGGGAATCCCTCCTCCTGCCTTGAAGAGGGAGAGTCTAATGGTGCAGCAGTAGAACCCACAGACGTTACAACCGTCCAGGTTCCAGCTGAAACGCAAGGGCAGTCAGAGCCAGCAGCAGTCGCCCCTGTGGAAACGAGGAAATCTAAGATGAAATCAGACCACTCAGTTAAGAAAGGAGGGCCCTCAGAACCTGCAGGCGAGCCAGTGGTTGAGATACTCACCGAGTCCCTGACGTATGACAGTCTCCGTAATCTGCACAAAGACATCGTACGGCGGGGGCGTGAGGCTTTTACAACCTGGTTACTTCGGGTCTGGGATCTTATGGGTACGGGTGTGCAACTGGATGGCAGTGAGGCAAGGAATTTGGGACCCTTGACTCAGGACTCAGGTGTCAATCTGGTATTT